>NC_045440.1:88970803-89157938 GCF_002776525.5 Piliocolobus tephrosceles
TCCGGCCACTGCACTCCAGCCTGGGCGACAGAGCGAGACTCCGTCTCAAAAAAAAAAAAAAAAAAAAAAAATATATATATATAAAAATGCAACACCTTTTGATTGGTTTTTAGAATGAACTGATAGACATCAGAGAAAATGGTTAATTTACTTGCTGAATTTTGCCAAAAACCTTTACAGAATTGAGGGATAGCATTGCAAAATAAGGCTCATGATTTATAACCAGCTAATGATGCAACTTTTCCAGGATCCTGTGTGGTGTCATTTTTGGCTATGACTATTTTTAAGATAAACATTATAAATAAACTGATTTTGAAATTGCTGTATTTCAAAGTGTTAAATCAGCATTTTAAAGAATAAGAGTCAGTCACAGAACTCTCAAAGAAAAAATGATTAATATTTCTAATATGAGCAAAACAATGTAAATATAATTCATAAATAAAAAATAAAAATTATTTTAAAACACATCATCTTTAGTTCACCTTAATATTTCTATTATAATGATGTATAATATACAAAATTTTACTGCTTTAGTTCATGAATATAATTATAAGTAAAACAGGGTACATGTTTTAAAAATTAAGATGTATGATAAAAAGTGTAGAGATCATAAAGCTGATAGAAACTACTTTATTTCTAAAAATGAAGCTGTTTCCTTAAATTCTGTTCAATGTGGCACACTTACACTCCTGAAAAGGTAAGAAAGCAGTTTATCAATACCTAGATATTAGATTCTATTCTGACTGACAATTCTCAAGCTCTTTCTTTTCCATCATGCACTACTGAAGCTGCCCAAATCCTACAGAATCAATTTCTTAGAATGCCTTCCAAGCCATGTATGATTTTGTCTCAAACTATTTGTTTGTTGCTTTCCTCCGTAGAATCTGTTCTTTGGTCACACTGAACTTCCAGTTCCACTCCCAGCAGGTCTCCTTAAGAATGACTGCTAGCATGCCTTTACTGCCCATTATGTACCAGGCAATTTACATGCATTATTTTTAATTCTTATAATAACTTCTTATATTCAGCACTATAACCTCTGTAATGACAAAATAAAACCCCAGAAAAAATAGGTAACTTGCTCAAGGACACATCAATAGTAAGAGGAGGAATCAGTATTCAAATAGAGACCTGACTGGCACCAAACGTGGCTCTGTCTGTTAATTTAGACTGACTTTGAGATAGAGGAGACCCAGCTGCCTATCTGTATGCTGGAAAGCCTAGGAGACTCTATTCATATTAAAAAATGAAAAGGCAGACTGTCTGAAAACATACCTACAATAACCAAGAATGTTCAGTTTTTATGCAAACAAAACACCCCGTTTTGTACCATGAAAGGGCACTGAGCTGTGGCTGCATACGTTCTGGGTATAACACTAACTCCTACTTCTAAGGGCTCCTCTAATTGCCAGTGCAAAACAGCCTTGCATGGTCCAATTTGCCCAGCCTAATTAATATTCTTATTTCTATGCTAGAATATTTCACTTATGGCCATTTCAGTTTTACAGTTTTAAAAAACTACTGAAACCTTCTTTGCCAGAGACACCCTTTCTTCTCACTTTATTCTTTCACAGCACTTTCTTACTGTAGCCTCAAGGTTGCTAGTATCTACAGCTGACCAGCAACCTTAGTTATCTTCTCTAAAATTAATCACTTAAAAACAATCTGTGCACCTATGACACACCACTTAACTGTAACTCTGACCGCAGACAAATGTCCAGACTCTGAGATCACATTGCTGTTTAAATAAAAAATACAGCAGTCATTCTTAATTTCTTCTTTTTCCTCATCATCGATAACTAATCCATCATCGGGTTTTAGCTACAATTTTATCTTGAATGGAAATACTTATTTCTGCTGTCACTCCATTGTCAAGGAAACAATCATTTCTCACAAGAAACTATAAGATTCTCTAGCTGGCCTCTGTGCTTTCATATTGCTACCTTCCGTCTCTGCCCAACTAGGGTAAGTTGTCTTTTCTTTAAATTGTGGTTAAAAAAATATACATAACCTAAACTTATCATTTTAACAATTTTCAAGGATGCAATTTGATGGCATTAAGTACACTGACACTGTTATGCAATCAGCACTACCATCCATCTCCTGAACTTTTTCATCACCACAAACTGAAACCATATATAGAAAAGTCCTCAAATAATGTTTTATTCAATGTGGTTTCGTTATAATGTTGATGAGAAAAAAAAAAAATCAATTCCCAGCTGGGGCCACTGTTTGTGTGGAGAATGCATGTTCTCCCCATGTTTGTGTGTTTTCTCTGGGTATTTAGGTGTCCTCCTACATCCCAGAAAGATGTGCCTGTTAGGAACCGACATGTCTAAATGACCCCAGTCAGAGTCAGGGAGGGTGTGAGTGAGTGCGCCCTGCAATGGGATGGCATCCTGTCCAGGGTCTGTTCATGCTTTCTGACCTAAGCTGCTGGATAGGCTCTGGTCGTCTGTGATACTAAGCTGGAATAATTGGATATATAATTATCTTAATTTTTATTAATGTTAAATGTATGTATAGCTTACATTTATTTCAGTGTTTAATATCAGAAGTGTTTTAGTCTTTACTTAGAAGTCTGGTGATGGTTTTTGTGACCAGAAATATGCTGTAGGAACTTAGCTCTTACTCATATCAATTGGCCTATGGTAAAATTGGTTATGTTACATATCTTTTATTTAAAGATGAAGTTTTCAAGAATGTATCTATGATGACATTAAATAAAGACTTACTGTGATCATTAAATCATGACTCCACATTATTGCTTCTCCCAGCCTCTGGTAATTAAGTTGACTGCTGAACGACATGGGTTTCAATCCATTTATATGTATATTTTTTCAATAAATACATTGGAAAATTTTGGGGAAAGTTTCAACAATTTGGAAAACCTCACAGATGAACCATATAGCCTGGAAATATCAAAAAAACTCTAAAATTTAGATATGTCATGAATGCATAAAATATATGTAGTAACTCATCTATTTTATCATTTACCACCAAAAAATATAAACAAATCTATTATAAAAAGTTAAAACGTATTAAAACTTATGCACACAAACACAGACTATATATGGTGTTTTTCCCAGTTGAGAGAAATGTAAAGAAACAAAAAGATGCAGTATTAAATATTAACTGCATAAAATTAACTGTAGTACATACTGTACTACTCTGATAATTTCGTAGCCACCTCCTGTTGCTATTGCAGTGTGCCCAAATGTTGTATCTGCTGAAAATGCTATGTGATGCAAATCATCTCTGTGTGAGAAGTTGTCTCTCCACCTAATTGCATATCCTAAAAGTAGAGGAAAGTTGTGGCATTACAAGAAACAGTTGAATTGTTTCACTTGTAGCACAGATTGATGTCTGCAGCTGAGGCTACCCGTCATTTCAAGGTAAATGAATTCAGAGTAAGGATGATTGTTTAAAAAAAAAAATAGGAAAGAGAGATAAGGAAATCCATGAGATTTTGCTGAAGCTACGCCAGTAGGCATAAAAGTCTTGCACTGTTTGCAAAATACCTTTTAATCTCCAATTGAAAAAGGAGCTTGTATGTGGGTGCAGGATTACTCTAAGAAAGGTGTATCTATAGATTATAACATGATTTGAGAAAAACTGAAGTTATTACATGCCAAAATTAAAGCAAAAGGAAGGTGAAGGTTCTAAAGCTGGAGAATTTAATGCCAGCAAAGGATGGTTTGATAATTTTAGAAAAAGGTTTGGCTTACAAAATGTCAAAATAACAGAATAAGTAGCTTCTGCTGATAAAGAAGCAGAGACTAGTTCTTAGATGTCTTGAAGAAAATCATTGGGAAGAAAACATATTTGCCTGTATACAGTTTTAATGAGATGAAAGTGCCCTATTCTGGAAAAAATGCCACAAAGAACATTTATTAGTAAGGAAGAGAACCAGGCACCAAGATTTCAGGCAAGAAGAAATGGGCTAACTCTACTGTTTTGTGCAAATGTAGTTGGGTTTATGATCAGGACTGCCCATGTTCTAAAAGCTGCTACCCCATAAGCCTTAAAGGGAAAAGATAAACACCAGTTGCCAGTATTTTAGTTGTCTGGACAATGAGAATATTGATTGGTTCCATTGATGCTTTGTCCCTGAAGTCAGGAAGTACCGTGCCAGTAAGGCAAGTTCTTTTATTGTTCTTTAAAGTTCTTCTTACATTAGAAAATTTCCTTCATCACCAAGAACCCCATAAACTCAACATTGAAGGTGTCAAAGTGGTCTACCTGTCCCCAAACACAACGTCTTATCAGGGGGTCATAAAGACCTTTAAGGCTCATTACACACGGTACTCTATGGAAAGGATTGCCAATGCTATTGAACAGATCCCCAATAGACAGAAAATCATGAGAGTCTAGAAGGATTACACCATGAAAGATGCCATCATTGTTATATAAAGAGCCATCAATCTTGAAACAACAAATTCTTGCTGCAGAAAACTGTGTACGCAGATGTTGTGCATGACTTCACAGGATTTATGATGGAGCCAATCAAGGAAATCATGAAAGAGGTTGCAGATATGGCAAAAAAAAAAAAAAAAAAAAAAAAAGGACAGGGAATGTACTCAAGATATGGATCTTGGAGAAATTCAAGAACTGATAGATACCACACCAGAATTAACAGAAAATGACTTAATAGTGATGAATCGTGCCAGATGAGGAATCTGAACCGTGCCAGATGAGGAAGAAGACGTAAAAGAAACAGTGCTGGAAAACAAACTGATACTAGACAATCTAGTAGAAGGCTTCCGTTTATTCAAAACTATGGGTTTTTCTATGAAGCAAGCACTGAAATGAAAGCAATCATTGGAGGAAGGATTGAAACCATATAAAAACATTTTTAGAGAAAAGGCAAAATAATTAGAAAATGTATTTCTGTAAAGTTACACTGAGTGTGCCTGCATCTCCTGCCTCCCCTTCCAGCTCCTCCACCTCTTCTGCCTCTGCCACCCTTGAAAACAGCAAGACCAACCCCTTCTCTTCCTCCTCCTCAGCCTACTCAGAGTGAAGATGAAGAGGATGAAGACCTTTATGATGATTTACTTCCACTTAAAAAATAAATGTATTTTTTCTTCCATATGATTTTCTTAATAACATTTTCCTTTTGCTTACTTATTGTAAGAATACAGTATATAATACCTATAACATACAAATATGGGTTAATCAACTTTATGTTATTGGTAAGACTTCTGGTCAACAGGAGGCTATTAGTAGTTAAGTTTTGGGGAAGTCAAATGTTATATGCCAATTTTTGACTATGTGGGGATCTGTGCCCCTAATCCCTGAACTGTTCAAAGGTAAAATGTATTATTCTACTCTCTCTATGTATTTGACTACTCTAGGCAACTCGTATAAGTGGAATCATTATGATATTTGTCCTTTTGTGTCTGGCTTATTTTATTTATAATAATATTTTCAATGGTCACCCATGTCGCAGTGTGTAGAATGTAGCATTTTTAAGACCAGATAATATCCCATTACTTGTATATACCACATTTTGTTTATTCATTCATCTATCAAAGAATGTTATGGACTGAATGTTTGTGTCTGTCAACATTCATATGTTGAAATCCTAACCCGAAGGTGATAAAATTAGGGGGTAGGGCCTTTAGGAGGGTAATTAGCCCTCATGAATGGGATGCCCTTATAAAACAGACCTCAGAGAGCTCTCTATCCCTCTTTCCACCAGTGAGTATACTACAAGAAGTTGGCAATCTACAGCCTAAAAGAGAATCTTTCCTAGACCTCCACCAGCCTGGCACCCTGACCTCAGACTTCCAACCACAAAAACTGTGAAATTTCTGCTCTTTATACGCCACCCAGTCTATGACACTATTTTTAGCAGCCTGAATTGAGTAAGACAAAGAAACAGAGGGCTTCCCTGACTACTTCACCACCCAAACGTATAGCACCCAATTTATGTCTATTGCTGCACTTATTGAGATCACTACATGGTTGCTTTGTTTATTTATGGTTTTATACTGTATTTCTATCTATTTTGTTCAACACAGTAGGGTCAACACAAACAGCTCCTGGCACATTTTCTGAGCCTGAGTGATGGAATTACAAGGGCTCATTAAGTGAGGCATCCATGCATTAATGCCAATTGATAATATAACTGTACAAATCATATTTTGCCATTTTCTGCCCACTTGGTTTACCACCTGATTATTTACCACCCTACTCTCCCCCATATACACACACAGCTAGACTCCCAGTAGGAAGTCCAGTGCTCAAAAGGTTATAACAAATCTCATTTTATCACACATAGAGCAAAGATTAGCACCTTCCCAGGCACATCTGGGAAAGCTCTAGGAAATATACAGTAAGGTACAATAGGAGGTAATAGTGATAATTTAGGCCACTGTTGGGCAAGCACTTAGAGGTTTTTATCTTCGTCTTCTCAGATTTTACCTTCCATCCCCATACCCAGAGATAAAAATCAATGTGGAATTGTTTTACTGCTTGAAAATTGCATTCTGGAAAGTACTGATACTCAATGTAAACAACACACCAAGAGCTTAACATTTATTAAGCCAGGCACTGCACTAATCTCCTTAACACATTAGCTCATATAATTATCACAAGAAGCCTATGAGATTGGTATTATTATTGTCATTTTACAAATGAGGAAACAAGTTGAGAAGGGTTAATCAACTTGCCCAGGGCTACAGAATGAGTAGGCAATATCCATGGATACAAGTGTCATTGTAACTTTGAAACAGCTCTTGCTCTTAACAACCTCCAGGAAGCCCAGAAGAGTGGGTAACAAACCTAGCCTTTATTACATAAGATTAAGGATGATCTACATAGGCCGTTCTGACTCAGAAATCCACTGTCTGGTTTCACACAGCTGAATCTCACCAGTGTACAGGTAGGTCATTTTGTTGGAAGAACAAAATAAAATGCAAACAACAGGTGATATTTTAGAGGTAGATAGCCGCGAGGTTGTAAGCTATAAAATATGTTGTAGTTATTATTACTACCATTGTAATCCTGTTTAATTTTTGGTGCATATAGATTTGGGGGCAGAATGCTAGAACCTAGGATGCCAAGGTAAAAAGTAAGGTATTTGTTATCAAGGAGTTCATAGTTCAACCATCAGAGACACAAGCAGGTGTTCTGACAGGGGTTTGTATCAGTACTATGGGTGCACATTGATAGAGCTCCAAACCTCATGGGGTAGAGCACTAGGAGAATGTAAATGGAATCTTAAACACAACTTGAAAAGCTTTTCACAAAATGTTAAATCCCTGACTTTGTAAAAAAAAAATTCCTCTGCCTCCTTTTCATCTTCAAGGTAACCTTCCTAGACCAGGCTCTCTTTTATTCGTACTTTAGTATTGCAACACTTTCCTAATTGCCTAATTCATTTCCGTGGCTCTATATTCTTTCAATTTTGACCTACCCTACTAAGTATGGAAAGATTAAGTATCCCAAAATATCATTTCCTTTATTTAACTTCCTTGCTCAAAACACTATGATTGCTATGATTACTATCATTTACTTACTGAAATGGTTTAGGATTCTTTATCCTTGCATTGAGTAAACTTCAAAAATTCTTACATATCTACCTTAACAAGCTCAATTTTCCTAAAGGCTTATATACTACCTGGACATTATCCAAACTGGGTCACAGAATGTGCCTCCTGGGCTTCACCTGTGTTCACACTGGCCCCACATCTCCAATGTCCTGTATATACCAAAGGGTCTTGACCAATCAAGTCCTAGTCTTCCTTGAAGCCTCTCGCTTTACTTATCTCTGTTTCTCTTGCCTCTGAGAGCACTTAGTGTATAGATGGCTTGCTGAATAATTAACAAGTCACTACATGAGAGGTAACGGTGTGTGGTGGGTATGGACACAGGCTTTAAGTCTGGAGGACACAGATCCAGGGCCTGAATAAGATGCCTACAAATTATGATCTTGAACAAAGTAAATGGTATTTGCTAAGTTTCAAATTATACATGTACAAAATGAAGATAATGATGATGCTGCCTTACAGGGTTGTGGTGAGAATTCAATAAAATTGTCCCTACAAGAATTCCTAGCACAGGGAATATCATAAAACAGCTCAAAACAGTAGATAAAAATTATATATCTGTCCATGTTGCAGTTATATATCTAACATAATAATATTTCCAAAATATTTAAATAATACATGACAATTTTAGGTAACAGACTTGTTAAATTTATTAACAAAAATGTCTATGATAGTTATACCCACTAAGAAGAAAGCAAAACAAACAAAAAATGTCCTTCTGCTACAACATTATTACTGACTACATCTCATGAGCCTCTCTGAGATTTCATCACTTTAGGAAAAGGTCCTTTGAACTGTATCCACTCTTCACCATAAATCCTGTTTTCTACTCCCTGGTTATTGTAGTAGAATATTATATAATCCTAAAGAAGAATCAGATGAATCCATATGAATAGATAGAAAGAGGTGCACATAAAATACTGGTAAATGAAAACACACCTGCATACTTCCATCTATATATTATGCTTGCACTTGTATAGATATTTTCTCTATGTTTAGATAAGAAATCATTAAAAACAGTTACCTCCTGGTGAATGAACTTTGTATGCAAAGGGTTGAAGTAGAAAACTCTACTTCTGAATAGACTTTTCTATGATTATAATTTTTAAAAGATTTAGTAAACATGAAAATTCAGAGGCAAAGTTTTGTTAAAAAAAAATTTTGTATATATAACATGTTATCTGACAAAATTTTAAAAGATTGCTTGAAATGATGCATGCTAAATGGATTTGGGGGCTGTACTTGTGCTGAATAAACAAACATGAGTTCTGTAATTCTTCAGCAGTATCACTGGACTACTAATTCAATAAACACTGTTAAGATCCTCCACACTGACTCTTACATGTTACTCAACTGTGTTTAACTTAGCATGCCATTCTGACTCGATAAATACTGCAGATTAAAATTTGAAATGGGTCAACCTTGTCATCACAAGATGTTTGAGAATGAGAAAAAATGCTTTACAAAATTAATTTAAATGGTTACATTTTTATTCACTTTAAAAACATTCTACCTCATTCAATATTTAATGTTACTCATATATTATAACATTAACACATGAGGGAAAAAGAATAGAAAATAAGATAATGCCAATGGCAGAATTAATGTAGATTATGTATACTCCACTATCTGGTATAGTTCCCATCCCTCAAAAACTACATTCCAAATATTTGGAAATGATCTGCCGATTCTAATCTCTCTTCACTTAGAGAATTCATCTTCTCCTGAGGGTAATACTAGTAACTCAACCTCTCTGATTCTAACAAGCACCTAACAGATTGTAGTTTTTCCATATATGCAAGCTGGTAATAACGACGATGGCAATAACAACAAAAGCAACAACAACAATAATGTCTCCAATACCTAGACGTGATGACTCCTCCATGTGTAGCTCAAGATGAACTCTCTCCAGAACTCCAGAAATATCTATGATGTTTTCCAGCAAACATTTACATCTACATGTCTCCATGGGCCTCTCACCTTCATCAGGCGTAAAATTGAACCTTTTATCACTTCTCATCTGGCTCCAAATGCAGGCAACATATAGCCCAGTCTTCTGTTTTTTATACAGGTAAATGACACCATCCAATCCATCAAATTCCAAATCTGAAAATTATCTAAAATACATTTCTTGTTCTTATCTTTCTCAACTTGTCAACCAGTCTATACACCCAACTGTTTGTGTACAGTGAATAAAGCTAAGACTCATCTCTATCTCACTATCCTTAGGCTCAGCTGGATACCTCAACTTTTAGTTTTTTTTCCAGTTTATTCATTATATTTTAATGAACAAAATTTGAGTCTAAGCATGGTGTTTAATATGATGTTTTGAAGTAAGTAAATATATGGAATGACTAAATCAATGTAATTAATATGTACATTATCTCACATATTTATCATTTATTTGTGATGAGAACACTTAAAATTTACTCTCTGAGCAATTTCCAAGTACAAATTACCAGCTTATCGACTCATCATGTTGTAAACAGATCTCTTGAATGTATTCCTCTTGTCTAACTGAAATGTTGTGTCCTTTGACCAGGACCTTAACCTTTTTAAACTGAGAAACTGTAGTGACCTCCTAACATGTCCCCTATCTCTAGTCCTGATTCAACTCCCTGTTTACCGCCAGTGTGATAATCTTTATAGAGCCTTCCAAACACTTGAAGAAGAGAACAGAGAATAAGTGAGCCTCCTTTTCAGTGAAGGAACTATCATTCTAAATCTGAAAAGGTACCCTCAGATAATAAATTAGTGACAAATTTCATTACTGAATAGATATAAATTTAAATTAAGAAGTAGCAACTGATCTAAGAGGATTTTTAATGCTATTTATTTTCCATTTGCCCTTCTAAGATTTGTTTGTCCTCTTCATCTCTGCAGAGGCTAGAGAGGTTAACTTCTATCGACTGTACTGCCCAGGATCCCTTGCCTTGACTTTCAGTTGGATTGAGACAATAGGAAGCTCTATCCATAGAGAAAAGAAGACAAAAGAAAGAGCAGGTTGAGATATCCATGCCCTCTCTCTAACCTCAATCTGTTCTCTATGGTGCTACGTTTCTTGGGCAGTTAATTACCTTTCCATGACGCCAGGTCTCACCAGGCTCTGAAACTAAGTGACCTTCCTTTCCCCTCCTACTCCTAAGAATAGTGATGACTTCCTGCTGTTCTTAATCTCAGCACAGTTCACCATCTCCTGTAGTTTTTGTTAACTGCCTCTAAATCTCAGGAAATGGTTCCATACTGAAATTTTTTTTTTGACTGGACACTTTAGAGTGTGCAACCTTTTTCGTGCTAGGATTCTGACTGACATGTACGGCTAATAGACATGCCAATTTGAGTGTATTCCATGAACTAAAACAGCAGCAGGATAGGATCATCTTTACATATCATCTTGATAGCCTTTAGAAAAACCATCAGATAATGGCCATGCATGCTCAAAAGTACTTGGTATGATTTTATATATATTTGTGGCACCTGAAAGTCATTTTCATAGAAGAAGAATTACATATTTTATCACAAAAGACAATTTTAATATAGAGCAGTGCTCTTCAAACTGTGGTGCATAGACTGGTATGTCTCTGAGGTCTGAGATAAACAAAAAATAAGAGTAAGCTTTTAGAAACTGTTCTAGTAATCTGGCACTAGGTACTATTTTTTACTGTGTTTTACAAAAGCATTGATGCATTAAAAACTATAAAATTAAAAGTTAGTTCTCCATGACAGATTTTTAAAAAATTAAAATAATCATAAACTTGTAAAAAATTGGTTAAATACCAAAGTTTTAATTTTTCTGAACCATTGAGAGTAAACTGCCAATGAAAGAATGCTTCATTACCCTGAATATTGTTATTCTGTGTAAACATGAACATTTTCCTACAAAGCAAAATATAACTATCAATATCAGGAAATTAACATCAATACATTATCATTTAATCATTAGATCCCACTTAAAGTTATACAGTTTTCTCAAAAATATTTTTCATAGCAAAAGAATACACTTCAAAATCATGAGTTGCCTGTCGATGCCATGCTAGTTTCCTCTGTCAGGAATAGTGCCTCAGTCTTTCCTTGACTTTCATAATCTTGACACTTCAGAATACTACAAGTCAGTTATTCTGGAGAATGTCTATCAAGTTTGTTTTGCTGATACTGTCTCATAATTATATTTTGTTAAATATAATTTTCAGAAATATCTCAGTGTGATGCTGGGTGCATCTATCAGGTGGCATTTGATTTCAGTCTGTCCCATTAATTATAATGTTCACTTTGATCACTTGCTTAAGGTGGTGTCTACAAAGTTTCTCCACAGTGAAGTTACACTTTCCCCCTTTGTCAATAATAACAATTTTATTGGATATATACTTTGAATTATATAAATATCTGGTTCCTCAAGTAACTTCAAATGATTTACTTTTATATTTATATATATGTATACTCATGGATTGCTATTTTATTAAATGGATTATAATATGTAACTATCATTACTTATTTTGATGCTTATCTCTCTCTGACTCAAACAACTGAAGACCCTTCAAGCTAGTGTCATTGTTCTTTCAATGTTTTTCTGTAATCCTTCAAGCATTTACTGGCATTCTGACAAAACAAGGTGTTCCAGGATCATCTTGTACTTTGCCCTGAAATCAGTCATTTCTCTAAGAAGCCAGTTGCTTTTATTAGATAATGGTATTTAGAAGCCAAGATCCAGGCAAAAAATGTATTTATTGTTATGTGGTTGTTACTAATCCCAGTTCTCTCAATGTATAAAACTAGGGAATACATGCATGTATGCATATATATGTTTCTATCTGCCTGTATATACACATACTCACATACGCATGTGTCCATTTATATTTACTACAATGGTAACAAATACATATATTTATATCTATATTCATTCCCATATCTATATCTATACATTTAAAACCATGACTTAATATGAATATCTGTAATATTAATCCACCACAGGGTTCAATACAGTTTTCTTCCTTTCTGCATTTCTTACACCCTTCTCTGCCAATGTGGAACTGGACTTCATCATCTTAAACCTACTCAGTTATATGAGCAATCCTCCTCTACATTACCAATCTCTTATCTGTGCCAGCACCAATTCCCCTGCCCCTACATGTGACAGATAGTTGAAGATGTTCTAATCTGTAGACATTTTCTTTAAAATTAGCAAAAAAATTGATCCTTATTATCACTATTTCCACTTAATACAAAGTTGAAAATAAAAATATGAAAATATGAGTGAGAAAAATAGAAATATAACATATTTGAAAATTACATAATTTAGGAGAAAATTCAAATAAATCACATGGCTGAGCCAGTAAGTTAGATGCTTGCAGACACATCTTTCAAATCACAAGTAATGCATATGTCTATGTGAACTTGTTTCTCAATTTCCATCACACAAAACATTGCACCTTGGTCCTTTAGTATGCATGACAAAGCACTGAGAGAAGATTAAAGATAGGTTATACCATTTACTTTTATTGCTTTGTTTCATTTGCTTTCTCTGGTCCACTATATTAACCAAAAGATCTTCTGACTTCTACTCTTTTTTTTTTTTTTTTTTTTTTGAGACTGAGTCTCGCTCTGTCGCCCAGGCTATAGTGCAGTGGCCAGATCTCAGCTCACTGCAAGCTCCGCCTCCCAGGTTCACGCCATTCTCCTGCCTCAGCCTCCCGAGACTTCTACTCTTTATCTGCCTATTTTCAGGAAGCAAAACAATCTCAAAGGAAAAAACTTGGAGAGGGGTATTATGTATATCCATCCTTTTGCAAGTGAAAAGTGAATTATCAATATCTGAAACACAGTATGTTCATTTCTTAAAGTATAGTAGTGGGAAAATATGAACTTTTCATTAAAATATGCATCATTCTAATGATGCACAGGAAGCTAAGCAAATCTCAATGACCTAAATTAGGAGGAATTTAAATCTATAGTAAGAATGCAGGGGAAATTGAGCGATTTCAATTAAAAGGGACAAACTTTCAATTGTATGAGGAGTAAGTTCTTGAGATCTAATATAGGCATGGTGGCTTTAGTTAATAATGCATTGTATACTAGAAATTTGCTAAAAGAGTAAATCTGAAAATTTCTTACCGCACGAGAAAAATTGCTAACTATGCCAGGTGATGGATATGTTAACTAACTTGATAGTGGTAATTGTTTCACAATGTATGTTTATCAAAACAACATGTTTCATACCTTAAATGCATTTAATTTTGATTTATCAATTATGCCTCAATAAAACTGGAAAAAATGAAATAAAGATTGGCATCAATTTGAAAATATTCACTAAATACAGGCAATATTAATGATGCCGTAATGTCAAGAATCCTTCCAGAATATTGATAAAATGCCTTTGTGCTTATACACATGCTCAAGAGAAGTGTTGTATATTAGTTCAACTTCATAATATGGTATCAAATTAAAATCTAAAGTAAACTACAGAAAAAGACCCAATGGTAGTTCATTAATACATTTTAGAAACTCTTAACAATTGGCTGTTTTAAAATAGGTAGCCCATCATTGTCAGATCATTATTAAATCAAATCCCTAAGTATTAATGGAGCATCAACCATACACAAGAGTCTCAGGGATTAGAGCAGAACATAGAAGATATAAATATCTCGGGCCTCACACAGCTTTCATTCTGGTGAGGTAAGAAAGGTAACAGATAATAAATACATATGATGACTAAAAAAGGTATAGAGACTATGATAGGAGATAAAAGCCACAGTAGAAAATAAAATAAAGCAGGAAAGAAGGAAGGATCAAGAAAGGCAAATTAGCAACAGGATAGAAAAGGATGACATCACAAAGAAGGTGACATTTTGAATAAACACTGGAAGAAGGAGCATCGCACATCAGGCACATCTCTTGATGTGATATTGAATTAACATCATAATTACTGATGTTAATTATGAATGTCCTAGGCAAAGGCTATAGCCATCATAAAGGTGAGACAAGAGTATGCCTGTGGAATGGAGAAAGAGAGGAGAAAGCAAGAGGAGATGAAGTCAAAAAAGTTCCAGAGAGCCAAGAAATGTTACACTATGCAGATTGCTTTAAAGACTTTGGCTTTTTGTTGTTGTTGCATGAGACCGTGTCCACTGGAGAATGTATGCTTTTTCTTCTATAAGAATTGTATTTCAAAGGTAGCCTGTTGGGACCAGTGTGTCATTCATTTTGGGAATTCATACAGCCCTCTGGTACTCTTAAAAACAGAGACACCCACAGCTATGGGACCAATAGCCATTTAAAAGTATTTTGTACAATGACAATATGCACTGAATTAAAATAAAACTTCAAAATATTCAAGAGTTATTTATAAAAATTTCAGTATCTAGTTCTATCAGTATGCATATTTCAGTACGGACACTGTAGCTTCAAATGCAGAGCTTTGCATTCCAAATCGTACACTAGCATCCTTAATGACATTTTCTTGTATTGAATCTGAAGAGCTTTGAATTTTTGAGTTGAATTTTTCAGAAGCAGATATATTCATCTTTTTAATGGAGTCAAAACAGTCTTTTCATTTTTTAAAATTTCTTCTTATGAAAAATTTCAACGACAAAAGTAGAGAGAATGGTAAATGAATGTGATATATTTGTACCACCTTTAATAATCAATACATTCACAATCTTGTTTCATCTATACCCCTTACTCACTTCTTTATCCAGTTCATTGTGAAGCAAATCTAAGACATCACAAGTGTTATATCAGTTCACTGATGATTTACTTCAGTACCAGCTTTTAGTATATACAAATTCTTAAAAATAACCACAATATCATTATCATACCTATCTTTAATACCTAGGCAGTTTCCATATTTCCTCAATTATTTTATAATTTATTTTTATAGCTTGCTTTCACTGGAATCCAAATAAATAGTGTGTTGTTATGACTTTTAAGTTTTGTATTTTAGTTTAAAATAAAGTTCATCTTTCCTTTTATTTCTTCCATTTTTTGTTGTTGTTGAAGGAATCAGACTGTTCTATAGAAATTTCTTTGTCTGTATGTCTAGATTCTGCTGATTACATCTCCACAGTATCACTGACCATGCTCCCCAATTCCCTCTGTGTCCTATAAATTGGTAGATCTGGAGAACTGTCCACATTCAGATTGTATGTGTGCATGACTTTTTTTTTTTAGTCTGAACATAGGTAGTGTCGCACACCATCAGTATGTATCTTATCAAGCCATTGATAATCATTGCCTAGGCACATTTATTCATTAGGAGTTGCAAAGTCCTTATTTCATGGAGACATAATTATCTGTGAGGATGGAAAAAAAGTGTTATCAACAAAAGGAAGAAGATTCACTTCAGTGAGGTCAATGTGAGGTGGATGCTGCAGCTGAACTGGCTTGTAGTACTCTGTTTCACCCAAACTATTGTCTAGAGACTTACAATATAATTTTTTTTTATATAAATCCAAAAGGGATGTTTAAGATTTCTGGATAAACTTAGAAGATTGAGTATATGTATTTCTCTTGCTTCCTCCTGAAACCCTACTAAATTAGAAAATACATAAATCCACAAAGGATTGTCTAAAACTCATGGAAGGACCAGTTAAATTCACAAGAATGAAGTCTGGCTGAGCTATGTACCCACGTGACTCTCCTTTAACTAGATGAGGCTTCGTTTCAGATAAAACTTAACTAGAAAGCTTCAGGACTTAGGAATACCAGGTATGGTAGAGCTGGGGGCCAAGGCACAGAGATGAAGCACCAAAATAGCTGGGAGGGGTGGGGAGTCAGTGACAGCCTGCCCAATAAATGGCAGGATGCCCTGTCCTTTTTCTCACCTGCATCCTAGACAGCCAGGCAGGTTTATTTTCCTCAGGCCCTAATACTTCCTGAAGATACATCAAATGTCAAATGCCAAAAGAAAATTCTTTATAAATGGTGAAATCGGAGAGTACAGATTACTACACAATGTATGCACTGTGAAGCCCTCCAATTAGCAAGGCTGGCCATGACATTCAATAATCTTTTCAGTGTCTCAGCCTTCCGTATGCACCAAGGATCACCAGATAGTTGAAAAAAACCTCCAAAATGAGAATCCGAAAAAAGCAAATAACATAACATTTAAAAAGAGCCACGGAGTAACTAGACAAAAATGTCAGGAAACAAAACAAAATCCTTATAATTAATAACCCCAGAGAGAAGAGAATTCTACCAAAAAATAGCTTTTAAAAACAATTAAATATTCTAGATGATTAAAAAATATAATTCTCAAACTGAAATAAAATATGACCAGTAGACAGGATGAATTAACACAACCTCCAAAAAACAGAGTACAATGAAAATGTATGCAAAGAAACAGAGAACTTTTTTAAAAAAAAATCAGGGAATCAGTTAAAATCTTCTAACATTTGATTAACAAACCCCAGAAAGAAAGTGAAGAAAAAAGTAATTATATTTATTTTTGACATTCTCACCCTATGGTCCACCGAGACCTATATGACGCTGAAAGCCTATAATCATATACTGATTTCAAATACATACAAATCAGATCATGAATTCTCTTCCATCAAGGCTTTGGGAGGTTTCTGGTATGATATATTACAAAACATCCATCTTTTTATATATTTGTTCATTTTTTTATTTTAGAAGAAAATCATCCTCCTGCTTTGTTTTTTAATCTTCATAAAAAGTTTGATAAATATATTAATATAAAAATAGCATTTTATTATTGGGATAGAGTAATTACAAAATCCAGGCAGGTGTCTCACTCCCACCTTAACAGATCTTTCCACGTCTGCCCACTCCATGCAGTACTCAGTATTGTGGGAAAACAAGTGTGTAGATGACATGGGATTTCATTTTTAAGAGTGCACAATCAGGACTTAAAAAAATATTATAAATAGCAACCTTCATGAGAAAAAGAGATTAATTATATCATTCTGAGTTATTTAGAAAGTATTTTACCAGGCAGAATCCCCATCAAGCTACCAATTACTTTCTTTACAGAATTAGAAAAAATTAGTTTAAAGTTCATATGGAACCAAAAAAGAGCCTGCATTGCCAAGACAATCCTAAGCAAAAAGAACAGAGCTGGAGACATCATGCTACCTGACTGCAAACTATATTACCAGGCTATAGTAACCAAAACAGCATGGTACTGGTACCAAAACAGAGATATAGTCCAATGGAACAGAACAAAGGCCTCAGAAATAATGCCACACATCTACAACCATCTGATCTTTGATAAACCTGACAAAAACAAGAAATGGGGAAAGGATTCCCTATTTAATAAATGGTGCTGGGAAACTGGCTAGCCATATGTAGAAAGGTAAAATTGGATCTCTTCCTTACACCTTATAAAAAAATTAATTCAAGATGGATTAAAGACTTAAATGCTAGACCTAAAACTATAAAAACCCTAGAAGAAAACCTAGGCAATATCATTCAGGACACAGGCATGGGCAAGGACTTCAAGTCTAAAGCACCAAAAACAATGGCAACAAAAGCCAAAATAGACAGATGGGATCTAATTAAACTAAAGAGCTTCTGCACAGCAAAAGAAATTACCATCAGAGTGAACAGGCAACCTACAGAATGGGAGAAAATTTTTGCAATCTACCCATCTGACAAAGGGCAATCTACCCATCCAACAAAGGGCAATCTACCCATCCAGAATCTACAAAGAACTTAAACAAGTTTACAAGAAATAAACAAACAACCCCATCGAAAAATGGGAAAAGGATATGAACAGACATTTCTCAAAAGAAGACATTTATGCAGCCAACAGACACATGAAAAAAAGCTCATCATCACTGGTCATCAGAGAGAAATGCAAATCAAAACCACAGTGAGATACCATCTCACACCAGTTACCACGGCAATCATTAAAAAGTCAGGAAACAACAGGTGCAGGAGAGGATGTGGAGAAATAGGAATGCTTTTACACTGTTGATGGGAGTGTAAACTAGTTCAACCATTGCGGAAGACAGTGTGGCGATTTCTCAAGGATCTAGAACTGTTACCATTTGACCCAGCCATCCCATTACTGGGTATAAACCCAAAGGATTTTAAATCACGCTACTATAAAGATACATGCACATGTATGTTTACTGCAGCACTATTCACAATAGCACAGACTTGGAACCAACCCAAATGTCCATCAATAATATACTGGGTTAAGAAAATGTGGGACATATACACCATGGAATACTATGCAGCCATAAAATAGTATGAGTTCATGTCCTTTGTAGGGACATAGATGAAGCTGGAAACCATCATTCTGAGCAAATTATCATAAGGACAGAAAACCAAACACCACATGTTCTCATTCATAGGTGGGAATTGAACAATGAGAACACTTGGACACAGGGTGCATAACATCACATATTGGGGACTGTCGGGGAATGAGGGGAGAGGGGAGGGATAGCATTAGGAGATATACCTAATGTAAATAATGAGTTAATGGGTGCAGCACACCAACATGGCACATGTATACATATGTAACAAACCTGCACATTGTGCACACGTACCCTAGAATGTGAAGTATAATAAAAATATATATATATATATATTTTACCAAGCAGAAAACATTTGGTATGGACCTGAAAAGTGGGAGATTTTGATAGCTAAAAATAGCGAGAATGACCTCTAGGAATGTGGTGAAGGATACAAGAGCCAAAGATGCACAGATTATGAAAGGAAAAGTCATGAGAAAAATTTATTGAGTGATAATGGACAAGAGAGTTAAAAAAAACTACATTAGGTTGCATTGTGGGGGCCTCTGGAGGATTGTGAGGAAGATACTTCTGTATTATGATCTGAACATTTAAAACAGTTTCAAAATTTAAAATGCCACTGTTGGTTCTATGTAACTAACGGTAGCCTTGACTAATAAGAAAATTGGTCTGTTGCTCTAGGCTATAAACAAAGTTCGAGTTTAATCTTAATACCTCTTTAAGAATTTAATACAAAATTCTGGATACCATAGGATATGAATCACATAACTAATTAAGATATACATCATCAGATAAGCAGGACTTTAATAGGTACACACACTACAAACAGATGGTTTTGGTAACTTTTGTCCATTAATAGCTACCTTTTCCCAGTATGTTTATATTTATTGCTGGCAAAAGAATTTTTCTTAGACAGTTTATATAAAATGATCATATATGCCATTTGCACACAAAATGCTTAGAAGTGAATTTTGATGACTTCATATCAAACTACTAGTTACTACATAATTTTACTGTTATTTTTAGACTTATCAGAATACAATGACCATGTAAGACTATTGGAAACAAGACTATACAAAATAAAACAATTAACCTATGCTTGAACTGAATAATTTATCACATCATTTCTCAAATTGTAAACTCTACTTTTATGACAAGTTTAACGGGAGATCTGTGAAAAAAGAAAGGATTTCATAGTCAAATATAGGTGGTAAATGCTGAGTTAAACAAAGCTAAGCAGGTTTCTGAGAACCTCAGAAAGTTAATGTGAGCTGAAAAATCAACAGTAGGATTAAAGTAGACAGTATTTCCCAGCCTTATTTGACCACACAACATTTAAATTATGTATTTTTTCCAGAATACCCATTAACATCTCTGAACACAATTTGAGAGAGTTTTTGGCCTAGAGGATTAGATTAACCTCTGATCTTTTTTGCTGTTTCCTGAATGAGGTGTTAAATAAATCCTAACACTTTAAATCATTTATGAACAAGTACCACCTGTTTAAATATTTGAAATACTTTCATTTTACATTGAGGAATAAAAGATCCCTTTCAAACAAAAATTAATTCTGAAACTATATAGTTTACAATTTCACTAGTTTTAACATGAAATAGTTGTAAGATATTTTATGTTGTTTCAAATGGATAAAAATGCACTAAGAGAAAACAGAAGAGCTCACACTAATATTATTTAGTTCAAATTAAAACTTAGCACTTCACATGAAATGTTTCCATGACACTTTAAAAATGCATACAGGCTGTTTGTCCATGTTCTGCTCTTACCATTCACACCATTTATCAGTTTCAAACTAACTTGAATTTGTTACCATATTTATTGGGATTTGAGGGTGATTCATTATCTTTAAAGATACTTCTTTATCATTACTAAAAATAGTTTTGCTTTAAATAATCATAACAATTTTTTTTTTTTTTTTTGAGACGGAGTCTCGCTGTCACCCAGGCTGGAGTGCAGTGGCCGGATCTCAGCTCACTGCAAGCTCCGCCTCCCGGGTTTACGCCATTCTCCTGCCTCGGCCTCCCGAGTAGCTGGGACTACAGGTGCCCGCCACGTCGCCCGGCTAGTTTTTTTTTTGTATTTTTTAGTAGAGATGGGGTTTCACTGTGTTAGCGAGGATGGTCTCGATCTCCTGACCTTGTGATCCGCCCGTCTCGGCCTCCCAAAGTGCTGGGATTACAGGCTTGAGCCACCGCGCCCGGCCAACAATTTTTTATCCAAAAACAATGAGATACATGAATATATAGAAATACATATTCAATGAATAAAAAAGACAAGAAAATTGATCCCACCTATTCAGTCATATATAATAATTTCCATGTATTCCCTTTGAATGTTTTCATCTTTGAATATTCATTGACCCATGCACACACCTATAAAAACAGGCATACACACACAGAAGTGCTCAAGTAGTATCAATATATATAAATATTTAAAAGTTTTGATGCTGCCAAATTGCTTTCTAGAAAAGGTGTACTATTTTCACTTCTCCCATAAGCCATGAGGTTGCTCATTTCCCCCACTTTTGACAACACTCTGAATTGCCAGTGTTTTGTCTATTTTGTACAGGATAACGTACCTTATTCTTTCCATTTCTATTTCTTAGATTATTAGGAAAATTGACCTGTGTGTGTGAATGTAGAAATAGCGCATTCATTCCCTTATCCATTTTTCTGCTGGTATGTCCCCCATTTTTATATAATTATTTTATAATTACTTTTGAAAAAATTTTCTTATACACTAAGAATATTTTCCTAGTTAGATATTTTCCTTTCAATTGTGCTCATGGCAACTAACAGACTGTTGTGTGTACACACACACACACACACACACACAAATATATAGATTAGGTGTATTAACCTTCTTTTCCCATTTTTTTTCAAAAGGTTCAAACATTCATTTTTTTCAGGTGAAAGTGAGAATTACTTTCTTAAATCTGTGTTCTCCTTCCTATTCTTCCTCCTAGATTCTGACTGTAAGTATACTCAATAGACTTATTAATTTTGGTGGAATTATTATCATAAAACAGCTATCACTTATTAAAACTGACTGTATTCCAGGCTGCATTCTAAATACTTTATAACCCTATGGGGTAGGTATGACTACTGACTTAATAATACCAATGAAGATATTTCAGGACATTGATTAATTCCCAACAAATAAATCTTGGATACAGGATTTCAACTCATACCTTTTAATTGTAGAAGACTCATTTTTAAGTTCTGTGGTATTTAACATGGGTTGTTCAGTCAAGAAGCGTGTTTTAGTTTTTTAAAGTCATGTATTCAGTCAAATTTTCTAGTTGTTCGCACTTAGATCATGCTTGAAAATCCTTAACTCTTCCTACTAGGAATTTATTTTTCTCATAGATTATGGGGCTACTACAGGCTCATTCTTACTGCCCAAAAGCCAGCTTTTGTGTCCTCCCCTCTTGGTAACGCATGTCCGAGAGAGCTGACCAGGGTCTCTTCTGCCTATTTCAGTTGACCATTCTGGTCAGCACTGCCTTCAACTCAGTCCCTGGTAAAACATTCAGGAGGACTTTGTTGCCTATTAAATGTTAACAAAGAGTACTCAAAGAGCCTACATGTATTTATTTATGTATTTATTCTCTCGGAAATAGTTTTGATGAAAACATTTAAGAACATGAAAACAATAACTAGGGATTCCACATCTAGTTCACTCTGGATATTGTTTCTTCTTCTTCTCACTTACAAATAAACCAAAGTGATCTAGAGAGAATGAGAAAATCAGGCAACTATATTTTATAAGTAACATAACTTCCTATGTAATAGGTGGACAAAGAAATTTAAACACATAATAATGATGTGTAGTCTGTGAGATCACAAAGGCAGCCAAGTCCGCTTTCAGACAGTAGGTTAAATCTTGGGGGAAAAAGAAACTAATTTAAATTCTTACAATATACATATAGCAAAATTAATTTTAGGAGATTTAAAGGATCAAATATAAAACATCAAATTATGTCTTTATGTAATAATGGTGAACGCTCATTACATATTTCACAAAAGAAGGAATTTCTGTGATTAAAAGGGATGAAAAATTACCACAGAAATCATTTAGATTTCACAATGTCATATTTAAAACTCCCAAATCTAAAAAGTATAGATTATTACAAATATGAGATTTCAGGAAGCCAAAATAACCCTGTCATCAACACCTAACAAAGATCTATCCATCTTGGTTGGGTATGTGTCTTGCTTGAGTCTTCTGACTTTCCTCTTGTCAAGGGTCAGGCAATGGTAATCCTACCCACATTACGAATCAGCATCTGAAGTGCCCAGCTCCTTTTCCAGGCAAGGGCCCACTCTAGTATCCTTTACCAGGGCTCTCTGTTCTTTCTAATGTATAAAGATTGCTGTGTTTTCCACTCTTGCTCAAAGGACTTCTGAGACACTGTGATATCTATAAAGTAAAACTTAATTTCTGCTCCCTGGCCTACAATTTACTTCATAAGCTGACCCTTCAGATCAGAAGTAGAACAATCACTCTGTTTCATTTAACTCTGAAGAGCCCATTCCCTAAAATACCCTGGAACTTAAAAAACAATCGTCATATTAAAATATATATATATATATTTAATAGACAAAGGGTTAATATCATTAACAGCAATTGGAAAGCTGCAGAACCACAATTTAGGAATTGGCAACGACTATGTACAGAAAATTCCTAGAAGAAATACAAATGACTAATGAACATGAAAATATTCAAACACGACTAATCAAAGAAATGCAAATTAAAACAAAATACTGTTTTCCCCAATAAACTTAGCAATGATTAAAACATTACAATCCTCAATGCTAAAAAGGGAGCACTGAATCAAGCATTCTCATATGCTGTTAATGGTATAAATTGGCAAACCATTCTGGAAAAAATTTTGGCATGATGTTTCAAGAGCTTTAATTTATGTTCATACCCTCAGATGCACTTCTAGGAGATTATTACAAGAAAATAATAAGAGAATTGAAACACACATTTCTACAAATGTTTTCATGAATAATTATTTTTAACAGATATCAAAATAATTGACTGCAAAACAATTAAATGATTAAATACTGATACTTTTTAAAGCCATCAAAGTGATTTGTATAAACTCTAATGACAAGGCAAAATGCTTATTTGAAATGTTAATGGAAAAATATCAGGAAAAATATATATGGTACCAATGACAATAAAAATGATTGTCAAAGATAGGACTTGAAGTGCATTTATTATAATAAAATGTGTAGCTCCTTCCAAGTGACATATTAAATGCAATTTTTACTTACATGTATGTAAAATTAAACAGAATAACTTCACACATCTGAGAGTCTGTCTTAAAACCAAAATTATGGGTAAATTACTGATGTACAAAGATGTTCTTTAGACCAATATTTATAATGCACCCCTTCGCTCACGAACACAGCCTGAAATAGCCTGCATGTATCAGAAGGCAACTATTAAATAAACTTTGGAACATTCTTACTATGCTATTGTGGAGTCGATCCAATTATACTTAAAAGCAACACTTTAATAGTACAAAAATGTTTATTAAAAGCACTACAGGGCAGGCATGATGGCTCATGCCTGTAATCTCAGCACTTTGGGAAGCTAAGATGGGATGATCACTTGAGCCCAGGAGTTCAAGACCAGCCTAGGCAACATCTGTGACCCCGTCTCCGTGAAAAAAAAAAAAAAAAAAAAAAAAATTGGTGGGCATGGTAGTACACACCTGTAGTACCAGCTACTAAGGAGGCAGAGGTGGTCAGATCACTTGAGCTCAGGAGGTCAAGGCTGCAGTGAAACAAACCATATGGTTACAATGATGGAAAAATGCAAAGGAAGAAGATAAATAATAGGGTCACTAATATAGAAGTGACATAATAAAACTGTCGTTACTTTCTTTGATATTTTGTGAATATGCTGAGTTTTCCAGAACATACGTGTATATATGACTCTTGTCATATTAATATAACTATTTTCCTATTAAAAATATGAATGAGTTTAATAGTTCTGTGAGATGACCACATTCAATGACAACACATGTGCTAGGGTAAACTAAAGCATAAACTAAACAAAACAAGAGAAAAGTAACAAATCAAAACAGAGTATGTTCTCCAATCTCAACATGGTTACAGAGCATGGTTTTAAAAAATGAGAGAGAAGGTAGAAAAGACAGGTTATAATTAGGTTACAGTGAAATCTTAGCCAGGGTAAGACTATTATGAGGTAAGAAATAGTTCGTTTTGTTTAATTTGTTTTTTATTTGCAGAAGAACAACAGGGACAAAGCAATATTTTAGTGGCTTTATCTGTACAAAATGCATTAGATTTAAAAATCCAGAGGCACCCAGTCAGTGAAGGGGCCAGAGCTATGACCTAATCACCTAGTGATTGTTAGGAAAAAAAAAAAGACAAGAATGCTATTGAGCACAATTCTGAAGTAGAATTGGTAAATTTCAAGACTAGTTGATGTGAATAACAAGGGAGATGAACATTCTATGGATGTGTACATCCAAGTCTAAATGACTGAGAGAATAAGTAATGCTGTATTTAAAGAATATTGAGACATGGGATGGAGAAAATGGAAAATTTAGAATGTAGTTAAGAGATCCAACATATTTTATCTTATTTTTTCACCACTGAATCACTGTGTCTTTCTTCCTTGTATAACAGTACCATAGCAAAATACAAATCCCTTTCTCATTAGAAGTAAAGCATTCAGAAATAAAATGTACCAACAAGCCAATATTCCATAAAAGCTAAGAGTCACATACCATGGAAATGCCTATTTGTGGTGTCCATCATCATTTTGACATATCTCTAGGACAAGGATTCTCGAACTTTATTGTGCCTTAGAATCAACAGGGATAGGACATTTTAAAAACACTTATTGCCAGGCTACACCCCTGGGTTTCTCATTCACGAGATGTGGATACTGCTAGTCTAGGGATGGGGACCATATATAGGAACCACTGCCCTAGAGCGATATAACCCCATGAACAGTAAAGATAAATGAATTTAAGTAACTGAGGGTAAACAAATTATAGCGAAAAACTAACATTAAAAGATAATTCTGAAGCAGGCTACATAAAAGACCTTTAGTGGGAAGGTAAAATGAAAATCTGACCATATGAACATTTCACTGTTTAGGCATCACCAACTAAAGTCTAGATAACCTAGACTGAGATTTAAGGTAAGCCTAAATACTTACTGCTAGTTACTGGATGAATTTTTTTTTTTTTTGGTAAGGAATAAATAAGCAACAGAAACATAAAAAATAAGCCTGCCCTTACTATATATTGATACTTGATGTATAACATGCCATTTTATATGGTGGCTGGTAGAAAGTCAACCATATATAAGTTATTTAAAGTTTGCATTAAAAAAATAGTAGCAATGATTACAAGCAACATTAATATCCTCTAAGAAATGTGATCATATTTCTTAAAATTGAGATGCATTCTTATAAATGCTGGATAAACAAGCTACATGGTTTTTCTTCTTCACAAATTTGCAACCTGCATACCCATTATTCATGAGCTCTCTGTGAGTCATATGAAGTTGCATATATTGCAAAATCTTAGAACTCAGCAATCAAGTCACTCTAAGACACGTAGTGAAAGACCTTGGACATTTACTATCTGTACAGATATAGGAAGTCATATACCTTTTCTGGATCTTAGTATTCTTATTGGTAAAATAGAGATAAAAATTTCCATCTCAAAATATTGCTGAAATGAAATGAGCAATATATATGTCAGTGTCCAAAAACAGATAAACTTCAATAATCATTATTTAGATGTTTTGTTTGAAATAGCTGTAATACCAACTTGAATTTTCCTTTTGGATTCTTCTTTGTACCTATGATGGATCTGAGAAAATAAAATGGAATCAATAAAGATGAGAAAGAGTGAATAGATTCTCTAATGATTCACTGAAATAAAAGGGTTCATCCAACTCAAAACTGAGCCATTCTAGATATAACCCAATATAAGCATAAAATTAGTAATTCTTTATTCAATAGATTGCTAGTGTGTGCTGCAATTCATCTGGTCAGTTTTGTCTTATATATCTTCCATATAATCAACTGAAAGTCGAATCCAAAATTATTTGGCATCTCTTTACCCTAAATCCTTACACAGAAAGTTCAGTGTCAGAACTGAACTAAGGTGCTGACGAGGACCCATCCACCCAGTCTAGAAATGAAAATCCAGTGGTGGCAGAAAGCAGAGCAACAAAGACACATGTCACATTTAAGTCATGAAGCTCTTTCTCTAACCAAAGTTCATGACTGCCATGAAAGGTCACTGGGAGGCCACCTCGGTGACCAGCTTGTAAATATTAACAGTTTACAAGTCTTTCTACAAACCTAAGTAACACCTGTGAAAATATTCCTGGTAGGTCCCCACTCCACTATACATAAAGATATCAACTTCACCCAAATGATTGTAACTTCTTTATTTCAAAATATCTTTAAGTTGAAAACAAGTCCTGTAATATGATGTGACCATTTTTTAAAAAAAGTTTTTCTCTAAAATAATTCTAAATATGATAAAAACATATATGTATTTTTAGGTTAAAATCTTGAAAATGTCATATTCCGATGCATTACCCTATCTAAAATCCATCAAAACATTTGAGATTCTAACATGATAAAGTGCTAATGATACTTACTCCATCAAAATATTTTAAAATTCTGAGTTTGTTTTCCTGCATGGACATCGAGCCATAAAAAGAAGGAATGGAGTGGGGAGGCAACCAAGAGGTCATCATACATTTACTTCCAGATTCTTTCATCTATGAGGATGAAAGTTCACATATGGGCAAGTAAAGAAGTGGTCCTCCTCATCCATTTAAACCTTGATGGATATTTAATGTCAATTTAAACTTCTAAAGTATCTTTCATCTCTGATTTCAAAGTGATTTTGTAAGAAATTCAGTTTTACATATTTAATTGCATTGACTTAATTGACAATATACTACACAGAAAATGCCATTTTACAGATGGGAAAACTGAAGCAATCTCCCAATGGGTCAGGGACCTCGAAAAAAAAACACTATTTAGATTCTGTAAAACCAGCAAATAGTTTGCAATTTTGGCAGAACTACACTTACTACATACTAAATAGATTAACTACATATTTGGAGAGCTCTCATTACTATATATAAGATCATTTCTGCCTGATGTCACATAGCCACATAAAGAACAGGATTAGATTAAGTGATCCACATATGTTCCGTATGGTGAGACTCTTCGTAGACAAACAGAATCACAGTATGTCCTAGAGTTTCTAAATAGTTTTAATCTTAAGAGAAGCACTCAAGTCCTTTAAATATCTGGTGTTAAATATATGACTACTTTTCAAACAATACTTCACCTGGGAATGGGGCCAATGCAAGTCAGCAACACCTATCCTGCACAGTGAAATGAATCAAATATTGTCAATATAAACAGCAAATGGACTTTCAATATAAGGTGACAATTTTTTTTGAGTAATAGCTATATTTTGCATCTAGTTAAAGCAGTGTGGAATATGCTCGACAAGAAGAGAGGCAAATCCTGGGTTTGGTGTTTAAAATCCCATCTTGAAAAACAGAATATTCACATATGTACTTCCCAAGGCCTACAGCATATCACAGTGTAGTGGATGAGAAGAGTTAGATTCTGAAGTCAGGGGGATCAACCTTTGAACTCTGGCTCACCTACTTATTATAACACCTGTGTGACTTTGAGCAACATACTTAGCGTCTTTAAGCCACAGATTATTCATCAGTTACATAGGGATAATAATCTACCTATTTTAAAATTTGCCATTAGAATTAAATCAGGTAATACATGAAAATTCTTAGCAGAGTATGTAGCACAGAGTAAGTGTTCAACAAATGCCAGATATTACTACTCTAATGACATTCCACTCCTTTTTTTTTTAAAAAAAAAAAAGGCCTTTAAAGTTGCCGATCAGATAAATTATTTGCATCTAAGCCAGAAATTTGAGTCCTCTCACTTTACAGCCCACCCTGCTTTTCTAGATTTCTATGACATCACTCTCCTTATAGGCAATCCATGCTGAGGTCAAACCAGATAGCTTGTCCTTCTCAGAATAACTCACCATAATGTCCTATCCTCCCTCCATAATGTCCTACCCAAAGGAGATATCTTGGTTTATCTCCTTTGATCAATCCCAAATGCCTTTCTCATCAATTCAGTTCCTTGATGGTCAGATCTAAGTGCTGCCTCTTGCATGATGCAAGTCTGATTCCACTAACCAGATACAAAGTCATTTTGTTTTAATTCCAAGAGCACCTTCTTTCTGAACAGAGGAGCACCTTCCACTAAGGAAGCTGAGCTCTTAACTGTCCGGGACTGGGCTTTTTTCCTCTTTCAAAGACGAGAGCTGCCTGCACAGTGTCTGCACAAAGCAAGATTGAAACCAATGCTAAACAGTGATGAATGAAACAGACAAAAGAAATTTTAAGACACAACTTGTCCCTAATGTGTGAACATCTCATTCAGCAAAGTGTGTTCACATTTGAACAGATATTTAATGTATGGGATACAAAAGCACTGTCTTTCCAGTTTTATTCATTACTTTATTTTAAAGACTCCCAAAGTGAGTGCCAAATCTAGTTATTTCACAGTGATAATTCTATTTTATAGCCTAACATGAAAACAGACATATATGAGGTACAACTTCAAGTAGCTAAATCCATCCTATTGAGAATAATATTAGGCAATTAAAGATTTTTTCAAAAAAATAAGCTAGCAATGAATCATTAAATCAGTGTTTCATTAAGTGTATGCTTTAAACTTTCAGAAACAAGATTTATGCTCATTTTTTAGAGATGGAAAAATCCTACATCACTTATCTTTAAGTAAGAGAAAAACATAAAGTGGAGTTGCATTCATATTACTGAATAGTAGATATAAAACTTAGAATTTCAATTAATTAACTAAATCTGTTTATTAATGTGAATTTGTCATTTTGCAACTGTAATTTCACCTAAAATATAAGCTAGAACTTGGGTAACCACAGAACTAAAATGTGGTATTACTGTTTTCCTAAGAATTTAATAAAAGTTGAAGTATTTTGGCAAAAGTATGATACAATCCGAATCAAGTGAACACAATTACTTTTCTTCCCCTCTCATTCCATAAAAAGATTTGGCCTTAGAATCGATGTATCCAAACTCTTTCTGCTTTAATGGCTCTGGGTGCCATGGGTCTCCCCAGAAATTGTTTTATAATTAATGACTGCTTCTGATTCAATCATTTAACTCACTTTTCTGCCTTGACCCTTCTGTTAAGAAGCAGATCTTTTGTTTCTTTAAAGAGATATTAGGACAAATAGAGTAAATTCAGAGTTAGGCTCTGACCTTTACTTACACGTGCAATTAGAGCTGGGGCTCTTTTAACTACAGTGACTCCATAAAGCCGACCTGCTGTAAAGCAGGGCAGTCAAAAAAGGTTACAGACTGATGGAAGAAAGATGTCAAGTGGCCTTTCAAAATCCCAAAGCATATACTGACCTTTATTCCACTTATTCATTGTTTAAATGTCTTTCAGAAAGTAACATAATAGTAAGTTTACAACATTACCCAAGTTACAGCCTATGGGTAAATTTATTTTACTCAAACCATAAATCAGGTGTTATTAAACTGTGACCCCAGAGAGGGCTTCAAGAGGTCCAACTCCCTTGAGCTCTAGGAAAATTTTCTTCATGTGTTTCCTTCTTTTTGCATTTAGCTACTTCATCTTGAAGGATTCTATATCACCCCAAAATTTTAAGAATCACTGACACAGAATAGTAAGTGTTAACAGATTAGTTTATGCCCAAATGACTTTTTAAAAAAGTTTCATATATATTATTTTCAAACCTCATAATATTTAAGTCAAGGAACAAGAACGTAACTCCCAGCATACAAGCATAGGTGTCTTTACTCAAATAACTAGATGTCTTAGCAGGAATGCTATAGCAATAAAGTAAACCACCAACTTTTTAAGTCTGAGAAGTGATGATTTATTGGAAACAGGAGTTTCATAAGGTGGAAATTTGTGCATGGAGATGAAAATTAGAAGTGGAAAGTATACAAAGAGTGCATAAAGGAGAGGAGACAGAACAGCACAGTTATGAGGCAGGGTGCTAGAATGGTTGAGATCACATGTTCCAGAGTCCCAAAGTCTGAAGCAGAATCTAAATCTACCACATACTAGTTAATGATATGGCCTCAAAATCTGTACTCCCTTAGGGTTCTGTGAGGTTCAAACGCAATGTGCTTAGCACAGTGCCTGACACATGGTAGGCACTCATAAACTATCAGCTGCTGATGGCAATAGCTGCTGGTGGCAATAATCATGATGGAAGAAGTTCCTGTCTAAAATGAACATTAAGTAGTTAAAATCGGCCCTAGGGCCAGGCACAGTGGCTCATTCCTGTAATCCCAGCACTTTGGGGGCCGAAGGGGGCAGATGACTTGAGTCCAGGAGTGTGAGACCAGCCTGGGCAACATGACAAAATCCCGTCTCTACAAAAAATTAGCGGGGTGTGGTGGTGTGCACCTATAGTGCAAGCGACTCTGGAAGCTGAGGTGGGAGGGTCGTTAAGAGTCTGGGAGGTTGAGGTTGCAGTGAGCCCAGATTGCACCACTGCACTCCAGCCTGGGTGAAAAGCAAGACTCTGCAAAACAACAACAACAAACAGAAGATCAGCCCTACAATCAAAGCTTTTCACCTTCTCTCACCTTTGATGACTCATTTTTCAGATGTGGGCCACTGCTGATCTCACCTGTTTCAACATTTAGTCATCAGCTACCCCTTTCAAGATTTCTCACGCTATATAGCACTTACGGCAAAATTAGTATTAGTAGTAATAAAGATAAGATCATACGTCCGTATAGTACTTCACAGTTCCTGCGACACAGACAAGTCAGGTCAGATTATAAATATTGCTATTTTTACAGGTAAAAAAATTAATCTCCACAACTGCTCAAAATCTTTCATAAAGTAATTGTAAATGACCATATAAACACCTGTCTGCTTGGTAAGTAATAATTCTCTTAAATTTCAGTTATCACCCTTGCACTGATAAGACCGTCCTCCACAACATTTCTTATAAAAAGTCTAACAAGAATATTAGAGGTAAAAGTGACCTGAAACTCTTTTTGTTCAACTACCTTATTTTATTGATGCAGAAACGAAGGGATGGGCATTATGCGTTTTGCTCAAAGTCACACAGCTAGGCTTAAGTAACAAGGCTGATTCAAATTCACATGCCTGAATTTAGCTTTTCAAAACTGCATCTTGGGTATGGCATGTACCTGAAGCAAAGTATTTGTGAAAGAGGTTGAGGCTATTATTGGTGATTTACGTTTGTGTATGCATTTGTTCTCAAAGACTCAAAATGCATACCTTGGTAACCTACATGGATGACTCTATCATGACCAATCTTGCATCTTGGAAATGATTTGTATGCTTATGGCAACATTAGTCACTATAAGTACCATAGCACATGAAAGAGTATCCCTATCACTCTTTCATCAAAAACTGGATCATCAGTCAATCTAAAGTTGGCAGGACGAACTTCAAAGTAGCATGTACTTCCTCCAGCCTTGCAAAGAAAAATCACTTACAAAGTGATGAATTATTTCAGGAAATATACCTATTATGTTTATGAAAGTTAGGTGAAATACGGTGAACCTGTCACAGGAAGGTCATCGTGCCTGTCTCCTTACCATACCTGTACTAGGCAAGCAATGATCTAGATCACCAATGTCATGTGTAAGGGGAAAATACCCACATCAAAGATCCTGAACAAGATTTGGGCTTGGCCAGGTGTGGTGTCTCATGCCTGTAATCACAGCACTTTCGGAGGCCGAGGCAGATAGGTCATTTGAAGTCAGGAGTTTGAGACCAGCCTGGCCAACATGGTGAAACCCCATCTCTACTAAAAATACAAAAATTGCCGGGCGCGGTGGCTCAAGCCTGTAATCCCAGCACTTTGGGAGGCCGAGACGGGCGGATCACGAGGTCAGGAGATCGAGACCATCCTGGCTAACACGGTGAAACCCTGTCTCTATTAAAAAATACAAAAAAACTAGACGGGCGAGGTGGCAGGCACCTGTAGTCCCAGCTACTCGGGAGGCTGAGGCAGGAGAATGGCGTGAACCCGGGAGGCGGAGCTTGCAGTGAGCTGAGATTCGGCCACTGCACTCCAGCCTGGGCCACAGAGCAAGACTCCATCTCAAAAAAAAAAAAAAAAAAAAAAACAACAACAACAACAAAAAACAAAAATTAGCCGGGCGCAGCCGGGCCCAGTAGCTTGCATCTGTACTACCAACATTTTGGGAGGCTGAGGTGGGTGGATCATTTGAGGTCAGGCATTTGAGATAAGCCTGGCCAACATGGTAAAACCCCATTTCTACTAAAAATACAAAAATTAGCCAGATGCAGCTGGGCCCAGTGGCTTGTCTATAATTCCAGCTACTCAGGAGGCTGAGGCAGGAGAATCGCTTGAACCCAGGAGGCAGAGGTTGCCGTGAACCAAGATTGTGCCACTGCACTCCAGCCTGGGCAACTGTGCAAGACTGTGTCTCAAAAAAAAAAAAAAAAAAAAAGAAAAAAGAAAAAAAAAGACATGGGCTCTTTGTTTCCTATCCTTCTGCCTTTTTTATACTGCATATGTGTATTATTTCTGTAATAATTTTGATGCATATGCAAAAGTTTATGATATTTAAGTTCATAATAGCCAATGATAAAATACTGTGATAGAAAAAAAATAAAAATTTTGGCTGGGTGCAGTGGCTCGCACCTGTAATCCCAGCACTTTGGGAGGCCAACGTGGGTGTATCACTTGAGGTCAAGGGTTCAAGACCAGTCTGGCCAATATGGCAAAACCCCACCTCTACTAAAAATAAAAAAATGTAAGCCTTGTATTATTTCCCGTTAGTCTAAGGAGAAAATATAAAATCCTCCTTCCTTGCAAGACCCAGCATCTTGCCTCACCTCCTTGTCCATGTTCATCCATTTCTACTCTTTCCTTGCTGCTCTCCTGCCACACTGTTTTCCTTTCCCTGTGTTCCCCAAATGTGATTACAAGCAGGCAAGGTGGCGCTTGCTTATAATCCCAGCTACTTGGGAGGGTGAGGCAGGAAGACTGCTGGAACCCAGGAAACGGAGGTTGCAGTGAGCTGAGATTGTGCCACTGTACTCTAGCCTGGGAGACAGAGTCAGACTCAGTCTAAAAAAAACACAAAAAAAGAAAAAGAACACTTCAAAATCAATTAAAACAGTGTTTTCACTTTTAAAAAACAGATTAGTATAAAATATCTTCAAGATTTAACTTGTCATCGAGTGAAATGAATACAAATCATGTTTACCTTACCTCACTGTAAAATCTATTTGAGGTACATTGCTAAAAATGCAAACCATTATTTTGGCATCTACCGTAAGTTCTCTGGAAATAGCTGAGTGTTATAAGATTTTTTTTTTTTTTTTTTAAAGAAAGAAAAAGACAAAATGGGTAGAGAATTAAGCTGAAAAATATCACGGTTTCCACAGATTTAAACAAAACCTATACACGATTACTAAAATGCTAAGAATTCCTCTAAGTGTCTTGCGTTTTTAAATACAGTCCTTGTGATGAGGAGGATAAATCAGATAATGACATAGCATGAATCCCTTTGGAGCTATTTTAACTGTAATAACTTGTAGCATTCTGCCATGTTTTTTTTGTTTGTTTGTTTGTTTTTGCTTTTGTTTTTGCATTCAGTTGAAATAAAAGTCAAAAATTAACACTGGTTAGAAGAAATATAATTCCTCCCCTCCCAAATCAAATATAAGAACTAATATGCTCTACTTTTATGCATTTCTTGAAACATGAGTTAAAAATAAGTTGGGATTTATTATTTTACAAAGTTAACTTAGATGACCTACACCCACACCCTTTAGCCTTTAATGCTGCAGGCCTTGAGGTCTGCCTTCAGTGGGCAACAAAAGACCCATGCTGCCTTACATACTCAGGGTGTTCACTTACTCACTTAGTGTTGGCAAGAGTTGTTGAAAGGAGTCAGCTTACGCAATGCCCATTGTACAATGTTGGATGAGGAGCACAGGAAATGGACGAACACGAACCCTTCCTGTGTCACAGGCATCTAAGGTCAAGTGGTCACTAACCATCTGCAATTGTTAATTTTATGTGTCAATGTGCGAGGCCACGGTACCCAGATATTTGGAGAAACAAATTGAGAATGTAATATTTTAGTTGCAATCTGAAAGATAAGAATTATCTAGAGAATGTAGTGAAAAATGCCGTCAGCAGAGAGGATAGCATGAGTGGTAGCTGGGCAGAAGGAAATTCAGTACATTTGGAGAATGCAGGGAAGGGAAAACAGTGTGCCAGGAGAGCAGCAGGGACACAGTAGAGAGGGATGAAGGTGGATAAGCAGGTGAGGCAATATGTTGGGTCCTGCAAAGCAGGAGGATTTTATATTTTCTTCTTAAACTATTGGTAAGTATACAAGGCTTATATTTAAGCAGAAGAGGAGCATAATTAGATTTTCTTTGTAAACTGATGTCTTTTCTATGTGGATAATGGACTGAGAGGAGAAAACGACTAAGTCTAGAGAACCGCTTATTAGGCAACAACAGTGATCTGGAAATTGCTTCAGTTCATCTGTTTTCTGAGCTTACTGGCATAAAGGTGATCAAAACATCTTCTTATCATTAGTTCCAAAACTAGTGTCTAAAATAACTTATTCCCTATTTATGTGTGCTTTCTATTTTATAATTATTAATCTTGCCAGAGGCTTGTCTTTATTAGCCTTTCAAAGTGGATCCACAGCATTATATGTTTATTATGTCATACTCTGATTTTTCTACTTCATTAATTTATGATTTAATCTTCATTGTTTCCTCCTTTCTACATTCTTGCCTATATTAAGTTATCATTTTCTAACTTCGGTGTTGAACTAGTGAATCTTGAACTTTTATTCTTTCTAATGTAGCATTTGGACTGTTTTTTTTTTTTTTTTCTTTTCTTAAATAGTACTTCAAAAGACCAAAATAGAACTGGGATAGTTCTTAAAAAATAAAAAGAACAGAAACGGCCAGGCACAGTGGCTCAAGCCTGTAATCCCAGCACTTTGGGAGGCCGAGGCGGGCGGATCACAAGGTCAGGAGATCGAGACCATCCTGGCTAACACAGTGAAACCCTGTCTCTACTAAAAATACAAAAAATTAGCCGAGCATGGTGGGGAGCGCCTGTAGTCCCAGTTACTCGGGAGGCTGAGGCAGGAGAATGGCGTGAACCCGGGAGGAGGAGCTTGCAGTGAGCCGAGATCACGCCACTACACTCCAGTCTGGGCGACAGAGCAGGACTCCCTCTCAAAAAACAAAAAGAACAGAAACCACAAAAAAGTACCACTTCTGTTGCCTCCAACATGCATTCACATGTAGTAACTGCACTTCCATTCTGTGTAAATATTTCAAAAATTTCATTATGATTTCTTTAATTTCGCAGGTCTCTAGAAGCATGCTTTGAAATGTTTAAATATCTATATGCGGCTTTTCTTACCATATTCCTTTTTATTTCTAGCTTACTGCATTATCAGAAATATGCATGAAAGTTTTTTTTATGGTGAAGCTAACTTTATAGTCCAGCAAATCAGTTTTAAAAAATGCCCCAAATATTCTGGATAAACATAAACATTTGAGAGCAGATGAGATTATTTAGGTAGAGTTTCATATGGTAAAAAAGGCAAGAAAAGCTATTTTTCTCTTTCTTTTTTAAAAATTATTTCTTTGATGAATAGAAATTGGACATATTTATGGTGTAAAGGATATATTTATGGTATATAAACATGATGTTTTGATATAAGTATACATTGTGCATGTCTAAAATAAGCTATTTAACATATTATCTCATATACTTATCACTTTTTGGTAAGAACTTTTTCCTTTTAATTGACAAATAATAATTGTACATATTTATGAAGTACAGTATGATATTTTGATACACGTGTAATGATCAAATCAGAGTAATTAGTGTATTAATTACTTCAAACATTTATCATTACTTTGTGTTGAGTATATTCAAAATCCTCTCTTCTAGCTTTTTGAAAATAGACAATAAATCATTAAGTATTATTTTTAGCTAAGATGGATATGAAAAGATACCAAGGGCAATATGATTTACATAATTATATATAAGTATCTTAAATATATCATATTCTTGAATATCTGATTTATGCTGTGACCTTAATCTAAATTTTCTTGGAACAACTAGATGTATATCTAGTATATCAACTTTTCAATTTAAATGACATATGAGGAAATACATGGTATTTATTTAAGCCACAGGGCAACATACATAATATTTTACTGCTTGGATAGAAAATAAAAAAGAAAGATATACAACTAGCTCATTTGAAGATGTTGAAATGAGATAATGTAACAGCTATCTTTTTTCCCATTTTATTTTCCTCCCTTAATGGAGACAGGAAAAGAGCACACAGTTGTAGGTAACAGAATTTAAACATTTTGAAAATCAAGATTCATCACTTTCTTTCTTTTTTATCTTTGTTTCCTAACATTTATGTCTTTCATTTTGTAGTAGAAATTCTAGGAAACATTTCTATATCAGTTGTCATAGGCTTAGGGCTTATCAACAACATCCTTTCACTCCTAGACAAGGATTATAGTGGAAGGGGAGATACTTTAAATCAAATGATACTTTGTAATAAAGTTATGTATGCTGCCCTGTGTGAACATAGCAATATAAAGAACGGTGGCTCAGAAGACTGGTCCAAAGACTTGAAACCAAGCTCTCGTAAACTGTAGAAAGGGACAGTACCACAGAAATGCATTGTTATTGAGTCATCCAAGTAACTTACACTGAGTCACAGTAAACACTCCATCTGAATGCCACATGAATGCTGAAACTGAGAGTTTGAGTATATTTTAAAGTAAAAACAGAACTCTGAAATATTAAGTGTAGCAGAACTCTATTATGGGCAATATAAATCATAAAAATAAAGGCCTAGCACAGCCACACTTTAAAATACTGTGACTGGAAAATTTTGATCCTTATCGTTCAGGTTGGTTAGTAGATAGACAGGTGTTAATCCTCACACCCTGACATCAGTGAAGCAAATAAGTTAGGGAAGAGTGTTATTTGTTAGCATATATCACCCAGATACTATTTTTCTTTTAATGTCCTTAGTCTGACTAGATAGACATTTATTTATAAAGTGATGGTAAACCTGTATGTCTTTAACCTGCCTAAAAAGAAATGTCCTATAATCTCAGAAGCCAAAGTTAAATATACTTGCAAGAATGTTTTTCAGGATCCCATGTTTTCAAGAATGTGAGTTCTCAGTCACCATTATGTCAAGCTATCGTTTGCCTCCCAATCTAAGTTTCAGACTTGAAGATAATGTCCAAAAATGAAAGTTACTGTTGTCAAGCTTTAGGATAGAAAGATAAATACAATATATTACCAAGGTCATATATGTTTGCTGAAGCTTAGTACTTGGATTCAAGACCATTAGGAATCATCCTGCCTAGTATGATTTAGGGAGGCATCTGATGTATTTTGCTCACACCTTTGCCCACAGGAGTGAGCCACAGGGAAGGGACATGGAAGGCTCCTCAGAATGTTGATGCACTAGGCAACGCCAGCTCCTGGTCCCCACATCACTGCCTCACAGCTCCATCTGCAATGATGGGACAGCAGTCCTGGTCATTCTTGAGACCAAAGACCTATTCCTGTCATGCATATTCTAATTTGCTTCCAGTCAGCATGATTTCACCCAGAAAATGTTGCAGTGGACTCTGGAGGAAGACAGAATGAGACAGTAGATGCTTAAAAGACTATTTTGGGGGCAAGAATCCTCAAATTTATGATGGTGTTGCATTAAATACTTGCTTTCTGCTGATGTAGGTAATTTTTTTTCATTAATCGTTGGAAGAAGGCCCAAATCCTTCAGTGGAGCTCGGAATTGTTTAGTAAGCAGGGATCTTTTGTGCTGCGTGTTAACATAATGTATGACACCATTGTCTTATTTGGGCAACTGCTCAAAAGAGATGAGTAATTAATTGCTTTCTAAGTAATAGTCCTCAGGTTGCCCGTCGAAGATATTACTAAGTTCTCGTTGCTAGAATTTTAGTCTTACAGCCATTCTTTTGAGTCAAAGCATCAATGCAGAGGGAAGTATAAAAGAAAAAGACAGCTGCAATGTTGTATTTTAATAAAGGTAAATCAGTTACTGGAATTGTTTTTTATTAAAGGTAACAATAATGAAGGTTTTTTTTTTTTTTCTTTTTAATCTATCCAGTGAAAAGTTCTAGTAAAGAACCTTTAGAATTAAGCTGATGTTTCCTTTGTTCAGGGCAACAGTTGTTTACCACTTTAATCACAAATGGTTCTTTGGTCTGAAGCAAACACTGCAGTCTATCAAATTACAAGCATAAATGCAAATTCCTCAGCAGACTTACTTTTCTGTATTATATAACCACCTTACCTACTTCAAAGAACTTTTACAATTGGGAAACATAAAAATGTAAGATATTGCTATTATTTTGTGAATTTACAAAAACAGGTCATATTATCTGCAGAATCTTAAATGTGACTGAAAAGCATCAGTGGACTTGAATGTAAAAGCTATATCAAACTCTGTCAATGAAATTCTAAAAACGATTTGAAGAGGAATAATTTAAGCCTAAATAGTAAAAACACATCCAATTCACTTTATGGTACATCAATCCTTTCCTTCATGATACATGTAACAGTTTCTCTAATAATGATTTTTAAACTAACATGTACTGAGCATTCTTTATGAATCAAGCACTCTTGTATTTTACATATATTAACTGAACTGATCCTAATCATAGTCCCATCCTATACATTATGAGAAAACCAACACACGGAGAGGCTATATAGCTTGCCTAAATTCACACGGCTGGTAAAAGGTAGAGCCGGAGCTTGAACACTAGCAGTGTGACCCAGAGACTTGATTTTCAACTACCCGGCTATAACATCTTTCTTTACTTTCGTGACTTTCATAGACTTGTACAAAATTATGTTGCAGAAAGATTTTGAACATATTTGTGCTATTATTATTTCTCCTAGTCTCAGGTGATATTATTCAGATAGCTTCTTAATAACTAGAGATTATGTTCCTTGGGCTGTCAATAAACTTTGGGTCAAACTTATGTCTTCAACTCCAGTGAAACATCTCTCAGCAACTTCTTTCCACACCAATACATAGAAATTGAGGTCGGGTAGGGGCAGGTGGTTAAGGCCCAGACCGATGTATATTCATGCTGTTTTTCTTCCCTGAGGTTTTAATTCAAAATTTCTATTCCTTCTTTGCCATGTTTTATGTGACCTTTCTTCTCTCAACCATGAATTGTTTTCTAACTATGCCTAAAAGGTGTGACTCTCAATACACAACTATTGGAATTGAAATTCTTCTCCTTAAATACAGGTATATATCTATGTTTCCATATCAGAGTTACTTTTTACCACACAAGGTCTTTCCCACTTGGGGACCAATGAATATACAGGCTGTTCCTCATTATTAATATTTTAAAGATTTTGAAAGGCATAAGTATATGACCTTGGGCGTTCCTAAAACATCAGACACTCTTAGTATGGCAGTCATATGGATGCACTCTCTGATAGGCATGGAAATCAAGAGCATTATAGTATTTTGACAGTTGAGCTAGGCTCTCTGAGGCAGTCCCCTGTGTAAAGGTGAAGAGAAACGCATTACCACTAGAACTGCCTCAAAGCAATAAAGAAAAGCTAAAATAGAGTCAGGTTTTCCTGGACTAGGTGAACACATGAGGAATATGGAGACCAATCTGTATGAGATGGAGAAAGAGCTAAAAGATTATCAGCAGAGTTCCCTAAAATGATAAGGTCAAGGACCCAACAGGACTGTTGTTTTGGCATCACTATAGGCCCAAGTGGCTGCAAATTTCAGGTGTTCAGCAGAAGTGGCATTCAACAGCATCAAGCAATGATGAAGGGAACAGATGGCAGAAAAAATGTGACAATATCAAGGTGTGACTTTGGAGAAAAGCGATGCACATTCCCAACGTGGAGAGCAATAATAAATAAAGCACCCTTTTTCAAATAATCATTATAAAGCTATCCTTATTAAACCTTCTAGGGCTTTATTAAATCAATTCTATAAATAAAAATATATGATTAGTGATAAGTGCATTTTCAAGTTCATTTTTCTCTTCGAAAAGAAATATGAGAGAAAAAGCAAGCAAGAAATTATCTGTTAATGTACCCCTTTCTTTATAAGGCAAGGGCTAAAAAAACAGCTAAGGATGTTACAGGGTAAAAGAAGAAAACACAGACTATGTTAAAATCCCCAAATCCAATCTGTGTATGTGACTGCTAAAACAAAAGTAATGAAAGGTCAGAAAGATGACACAGCATCATTGGAAGTCACACTAAAGTAAACCGAGCAGTAACATTAATGGTAGAAAATCTGCATGATTTATTATTCATTTAGATGATTTGTCAAGTTATAGACCAAGTATTTTTGTAACCATTCATTATATATAGAAAATTAAATACATCAAATAATTTGATCATTTCCAATTCAGTTACAGGCACCCAGACACATCTTACATAGCACACCTAAAGAATACTGCATATGAATGCATCTGTGTGACAAGCAAAATAAGCCATGTGGCCAATCTGGTCACCTTGAAGACTGTGTAGCAATCTCATATCAACTATTAAGATGGTTGAAAAGATGTTATCAGTTTAGTGGGATATAATCTGTGCATAAAGACATATACAAAAATATACCAAATGATAAATACTACCCAGCCCAACTTTACCTTCAGTAGATAATTGAATGCTTACAGAAACATGTGAAGGATCCAGAATAGTATCTGTTAAAAGAATTAGTCATGTACTCCAGACATTTTTTTAAGTATGCTTATAAATGGTACTGAATGAGGGAATAAATTTAAGTCTATTGTTGTTTAAGGAAAATAACCTATCAAGACATATGTGATACTATTTAATTAGAATAATCTTTCTCTTATCCAGTGGTGATTAAAATCCAGTAATTAAAATATCCAGAGATAGTTCTAAAATAAGAATATGCCATATATTGTTTCTCAGAAGTCAAAAACTAAATTTTAAACAATTTTACATTGAATTTCATTCACTGAATTAAATCTTATTCTGAGTGTATTTACTCTTTATCATGTGACGGTAAATGGAATGGACAACCCTTTATTAGAAACTGTTACAAAATAAAATAGTAAATCAGAGGAAGCAGTTCTTCCAAAGACCTTAGGAAATAAGAATAACCAACTAATGAAGAATAAAGATAACCAATAGCTCCAAGAACCACAAAGGCATAATGAGGTCATTCAGGGTAGCGGCACAGTCAACATTCATTGTATCTTAAATATTCATACAATGTTTAAAATACATCCAGAAGACAGTGTTTATTTAATACAGTAGGAAAATTTTGTAGTAACTTTGTAAAAGATTTCCAACAAAAGTCTATTGTGATAACACAAGTATAAATATTCCACAGGAATAATTACTACTGTCTAGTACTTTTATCTTGTCATTTTGAGAATTTTGTAACTCTTTAAATAATACAAATTGCCATGATTATATTAGTTTTCAGAAACATGTGACTAGGCGCCCAGAGGGTATAAAGTCGTGACAGCTATGGAGGAAACACGTAGCACCTTCAAGTCAGCTCTTGTGTAGCACTAATTGTTGCTGTGCATTCTCTATCTCTGTTCCCAGGGAAAGGCTGACAGACTACAGGATTCACAGGGAATGAGGCTAGAGAGTTCATTGCTGTGGTTCTTACAAGAACATTTTCCTACCAATACAGGAAAACATGCACAAAGGAGAGAGAGATTGATAATAAAGGGAAGGAAAACCCTGGAACAATTTTAGGTGGAGCAGTCCAGAGAAAAGTCATGAATATAGAATAGGCAATGTATAACATAGAGCTCAGCTGTACCTTCACTCCACACTGCTCTGTACATGTCTTTAATCATTTCATCTTCATTCGCAGCTGCAGTAACAATGTCATGGAGACAGATAACAGTGTAGGGGGATCTGGCTGATGTTGTACATTTCCTCCCCCTACTCTCTCATCACAATGATTAGGCCTCTGAGGTTGTCAAATGTGGTTGCACATTGACATCATCAAAGTAATTATGAAAGCTTGGGCCCAGTCCCAGACCAAGTGAATTTGAATTGGAGAGTGGGCACCAAGGTGTGAATATTTTTAAAATTCCCCCACATTAGATCATTCACCTTGTTGAACTATCCCCTATATACACAGACCACCCCAAAGCTGAGACACAAAGCTGAGGCTAGGGCTGCATTAGCTGACAGTCTGTCATCATCTACCCACTTACAGCAAAATTTCTATAAAAGAAAGATGATGCATTAAACCATCTACAGCATGTGATGCAAAATTAATGGATGTAAGCAGAACAAACGTTTAAAGTAAGCATATTGAATATCATCAAATAGATAAGAATTTTGGAAATATAAGCATGTACAAGAAGACTGTACAACTGCAGATAATAAACATAAAAGTGAAAATTTAAAATTCACCAGATTGACTAAAGAGCAAATGATTTAGGGTAAGGAGTGAATTTGTGAGCCAACAATGTAGATTGTGAAATGTTCTCAGGAGCCATCAGTAAAGAATAAAGGGACGGAAAATGTAAAAAAAAAGTTTCAGAGATGGAAAGGACACAGGCAGAAATGGCAAAAAGTAAGGTCCTCATCAATGGCAGAGATTCCCATGAGCTCCCCTCCTTCTTCTTTACTGGAAAACCTCCATTCCCTGATCCTCCTGGATTAAGTGATCATGGCTTCCAGTGCCTCTAAGTACTACTTCCATTCTGGGTCTCTGAGGTCAGTAATCTCTCACACATCTGATCATCACAATATTCCCAGAGGGACTTGCTTAGTGTGAGAACTGGAAAAAGGAGCTGTCCTCTAGGGAGAGGCTGGTGAGAAGAATCTCATTGACAGGGCTGTATTGGACATACTTAAAAAACAAAACAAAACAAAACAAAACTGTGTTTCCCAACTATAATGCAGTTTATATTGCTATGACCAATATCTAATATTTAAAGAAATATGTTCATCAAATGTAATTTGTAATTCTATTTATTTTTAGAGAAAGTCTCTTAATCTCCTATAAAATTAAACTGCAAAGAAACAGAAAAAGGCCAATCATCAACATAACTCTTTAAATTAGCTGGCTTGGGATGAATGAGGGTTCAGAGTTCCTCAGAGATGCCTGGAACCAACAACCTTCACCAGAGAGGCAATAGAGCACACTGAGCTGGAAAGGCAGACAAACCACCAGGATACGTAAGAGAGCCAATGCTCAAAATGTCATGCAGCATACCTGGTGGGGTAGGGAGGAAATGGATGTGGCAGAAAAGAATTATATCTGATGAAAACAGGGAAGTTTAAGAGAAAACACAAAATCTGGAAGCCAGAGAGGTAAGAAATGAATGTAATAAGTCCCGATCAAATAAAGTACTCCAATGGGATGCTGAGTAAGTGCCAGCTTTGTAACTAGCTTTTAGTTTCATCAGAGGCCTCATAAATGGTGAATGGAAGCAGGGTAATCGTTCAAGCAAAGGGCAGTGAGATCTTTCTGATATTACAATTATGCTCATAGCATTTCCCCAGCCTAAGAAATAGATGCATCTCCTCATCTTTACTGACAATGTGTAGTTTTCTGATTCCTGGAGTCACTTTCCCACCTTACGTTAGAGATCGAGTTTTACTTGGAGTGATCCAGTGTTAGAAACCACATTTTGTTGACAAGTCTGAGAATGCCCTTCACCTGGCTAGACAAGTAGCTCTTGGGAATATAATTTTCCTTTCCTGAGAAAACACCTCCTCCAGACAGCGGCTTTAGGGAGAAGGCAGGCAAGACCACCACTGGCTGTAGAACTCCACACCACAAAATTAGGACTGCAAGGGTAGAGGAAATCCATGAGAAACAGGGTTGGTATACAGAAGGAACTGTGTCCAACTAGGTGTGTTTCTAATATCCCAAAGCAAGAGGGCCTTACTGGGAAACTAAGTTTAAAATTTTGCCTATTCAATCTTTTGTCTGCTTTTCAACAAGAATTTTATGTAATGCTCCTAAAATATTTCCTAGTTTTATTTTAGCACTATTTGCAAACATTAGGAATCAGGTTACATAAGCAAAAACTCATCTCTGTAGTTGTCATATCTTCCTTTAATGCAGCTGCTTCTACTGTTTCCTGATCACTAGAAATATGCTCTAGCTGTAGATAACTCTTAAACCATTTGTAAATTATACTATCTTAATATCTTGCCTAAACATTGATTCTCAGTGCCCAAAATGTTCCATTCCTGCCCCACAAATTTCTATTCCATTTTCATGATCCAGCTACCAGAAATCATAAAGACTTAATAGCTCCCTAAACAGAAACCCTAAAAACTCCATATAAAGATCTACTTAAGAAAGAGTGGGCATAGGAATCATGTCTTTCTTAGTTTTCAAGTCTATGTACTTGATACTCTGAATATGTCTTCTACTGAAGGGTTATTATAAGAAAATAAAAATTTCCAAATTAAATAAAGCCTTAAAATTTTAAATGTGGACTGTTATTAATTCCATTTTTAAACCACTTAATCAAATAAAAGCAATTTTATTTTCCCTTAAGCTCAACTTATTATTCTTTGAGAAAGCATAAAGGGATCGTAACTATTAAATCAGATTGTTTTGTAGTGTGCTGACGAAAAATCATGAACAGTATCTATCCTTTACAAACTACTCAAAAGTCCAATTAGTAGGCGCTGAAAACATTTCATCTCTTAAAATTCATATTAAATATATATGTTTCATTAAGAAACCCTAGAAATTTACCAAAGTAGCCCTCAGTGCCTGTAATGTCGTCATAATCCTCTAGTCTTTATGACCCTATGATGGCTGTAGTTTTCCTTAGGGTACATTGTACTAGGGCCTCTTCCACATATGCTTGTTCTAGCTCATGATGCTCATTATCTTAATGGACAACTGTAGCCCTCCAACTGATTTCTCAATCACTACAGGTAACAGAAATATTTTCATTATTGTCTATACTTTCAGCTATCACATAGCAGATACATTTTATTTACTTCCTTTTTGAACTATTTTACCCAGCTTAGAAAAAACAAACCAATAATCTCTTACATGTCAAACATAAAAAAGGAGTATATAAGGTTCAAAAATAAAAAAAAATCAAGATCCAGATATAAATGAAGTTGAATAGTATTTTTAATAAGAAAATTTCAGAAACAGGTGTTTTCCACCTCTTAGCAAAAGAAACAAACAAACAAACAAAACTTTAACCGGATCTAACAGACTTGCAGTAATTTAAATTACATTTATCATTGTTTTCTGGAATTTTTAATTATACTCCAAAAATATTTAGTTGTATGATAAAAACTAAATTAACTTAGAATTATCTTGAGACTATCCAGCCTTAATACATTAGCCAAATCAAAGCACTAATGTAGAAACATTTAATACATAAAAGAATAACGCAAATTAGATAACTAGATTTATCTGACTCAAGCCAAATAGATTGGAAAAAAGTTGCTAAATGAATAGTAGATTTGATCAATAAATGAGCAATTCTCTGGGAACAAGTTCAGATACTTGGTGAACAGTGGAAATGAAGTCTGATAGGACAATTCTTTAGAAAAACTGTTGTTCTCTTAATTAAAATTCTATTTTCTTTTTCTCCATCTCCTCAACTTCATGAAATACTTGCCAGTTATTTACAGAGGTACTGGTTTAGAAACACAACTAGAATGCATTTGATACACTTATTATTATGATTATCATTACTAATATTTATTTACACAACACTGTATATTACCAGGTCTTCCATATATATTTTCTCATTTGGTCCTCAGAATCGCACTCATACGTAGGTATTATCCTAGGGGTAGAACATAAGTCCCTATTCCTTAAGTGTGTACTGTGCATAATGACTTCCTTCCAAAGAGTATAATATGCGCAGATAGGAAAAAGAGTAATCTTACAGTAGGGAAATTGGAAAAACAGTCCTTCAGTCAAATGATCCAGATAAATATCAACAGTGATAAGTCATGTTGACAGTATGCACCTTGATATGCTGTGATGAAAATAGCAACAAGTCCTCTGTGGTCTTCCTTCCCAAAACCTATAACCCCAGTCCAATAATGAGAAAAACATCAGACAAATCCCTATTGAGAGGCAGGCTACAAAAATATCTTACCAATGTGTTTCAAAACTTAGCTTGACTTAATCATTTTACATTACACTGCTTTGTACCCCATAAAAACACACAACTATAACGTCAATATATAATTTAAAAATAAATATAAATAATATACACAAAGAAAAACTCGATCTAGCAATCAGTTCTTCAGGTTTCAATTCAGGTTATAAAATCTACTTAATTTTTCTCACCTACAAACTAGCTAAATAGCAATCATTTTAATGCAAACTAATGTTTTAAAATTCTTCTTCTTATTTTTTTGGTAGAGACATGGTCTCACTGTTGCCCAGGTTGGTCTGAAATTCCTAGCTTCAAATAACCCTCCTGCCTTGAGATACCATTTGACCCAGCAATCCCATTACTGGGTATATATCCAAAGTAATATAAATTGTTCTATTATAAAGACACACATATACGTATGTTCACTGTAGCACTATTCACAATAGCAAAGACATGGAATCGACTTAAATGTCCAACAATGATAGATTGGATAAAGAAAATGTGGTACATATACACCATGGAGGACTATGCAGCCATAAAAAAGACTGAGATCATGTCCTTTGCAGGGAAATGGATAGAGTTGGAGGTCACTATCCTTAGCAAACGAATACAGGAACAGACAACTAAATACTGCATGTTCCTGCTTATAAGTGGGAGCTAAATGATGAGAACACATGGACACATCCAGGGAAACAACACACACAGGCCTATCAGAGAGTGGAGGGAGGGAGGAGGGAGAGGATCAGGAAAAAGAACTAATGGGTACTGGGCTCAATACCTGGGTGATGAAATAATCCATACAACAAACTTCCATGACACAGATTCACCTATATAAAAAACCTGCACATGTACCCCTGAACGTAAAACAAAAGTTAAAAAAAAAGGAGAAGTAATCCCCCTGCCTCAAACTCCCAGCATGTTGAGATTATAGGTGTGAGCCACATGCATGGCAAAATGCTTAGTATCTTAATGTATCTACTAGTTTGTATTTTATTTGAATAAAAACGTAAAGATAACAAATATAAAATAGATCAACTAATAGCTGAATAAATAAATGTCTGAAACTAGTACATAACAACACTGTGAAGATGATCAAAAATAAGATAAACTTGAGAAACTGTTGTCATAGCAAAATTGAGAAACTGTTGTCATAGCAAAGAGTAAACAAAGGAGGCATGACAACAAAATATAACATTGTATCCTGGATGGGATCCTGGAACAGAAAAAGGACATGAGATAAAAACTAAGGAAATTTTAATAAACTGTGTACATTACTCAATAATAGTGCACCAATCTTAGGCCATTAATTGTGACAAATGTACTATATCACTATAAGATATTAATAAAAGGAGAAACTCCTTTTGGAGAATATGAGAACTATCTGTATGTATTATCACAACTTTCTTGTTAATCTAAATCTATTATAAATTATAAATAAAATTATTATTTAAAAAACATGGGAAAAAATTCATGCACACAGTGATTTGGCTTGGATATCTGTCCCCTCCAAATCTCATGTTGAAATGTGATTCCTAATATTGGACATGGGCCTGGCAGAAGATGTTTAGGTCATGAGGATGGAACCCTCATGAGTGTCTTGGTGCCCTCCCCACGGTAATGAGTGAGTTCTTGCTCTGTAAGTTCAGGCAAAAGAACTCATTTAAAAGAGCCTGGCATCTGCCCTATCTCTCTCTTGCTTCCTCTTTCACCATGTAATACACCAGATCTCCCTTCACCTTCTGCCATGATTGTAAGCTTCCTGAGGCCCTCACCAGAAGCGGATGCCAGCACCACACCTCCTGTACAACTTGCAGAACCATGAGCCAAAATAAACCTTTCTTTATAAGTTATCCAGCCTCAGGTGGTATTTTCTTTATAGCACTGTAACAGAAATAACACACATACAAACTCAAAGACATACACACAAATTGGTATTATCTTAATTTACAGTTGAGAAAACAGAACTTCTTATAGATCCAGTGATCTGTCTGGATCACTAGGAGAGGATGAATTTGGATCATAAAAGGATTTTCAAATTTAAAAGCAAAGCTTTCCTCCAATAAAATAGTTGCCACTTTATTGCATATTCATTGTAAATAAGGACTTGAAATTTCCATTTTAGTTAAAAACAGTATGTTGAACTCTGCCGAAGGATGGGCAAGAAGATAAGGGCTGATTGTTAGGGTTTTTTATATAGGTGCATAAAACATATCAGACTTCCACACTCATACACACTGATGAACAGCTGAGCAAGGGTCTGATTTTTCCCCCACTAAGGCACATGGCTTGGGCAGGCCTTTTCTGAAAGTAGTGGAATTCAATCATTTAGATCCCAATGTCTGCAGTCATGGCTTTAGGGAACTTTTCTGTAGATGCTGGATTCATTTTCTCCTACTGTTATCTTTTCATTTATCCAGAGGTCATTCTTATCTCTTCTCTTGGTTGAATCTCAAGGTTGTCCCAGCTTATTTTTGTAATGTGTCTGCACCTGGTGTCCCTGATCTTATTAAAACGGCTCATCTCCTCTTTTCAGTTTTTTTTCTAGGCAGTGTTTTTAGCCCATTTATTCTTCTTTCACCAATTCTATCTTCAATAGTTAAATACATTCCAAGCCAAGTTTATAACCTGTAACGTTATAAATACTTGTTTTTTTAATTCCATTGTTTTCTTTCTCAAAGACAGGAGTAACCAATTAGGTTTATATTTGTAAAAATAATTTTATTAATTTACAATTAGCTTCTGTCTAATAAGAACCAATCTTTTCAATTAAACAGGCAAATGGGCTAATGTTCTCTCTTTCTGAAATCAAAAACTGAATACTCAAATGGATTTTACACAACAACCTCCAATGTTGAATGATCCAAATATGTGGTTATACGACCTACTGCTTTGTTTTCTCTTTTAAATAAAGTGTTGTCTAGTGCAAGATACTGATCTCTTTCCCATCTTAGAAGAAAAGTCCAAGACATTCAGAATTCAATAAACTTGTTTTTGAATCAAACCCTGACTTCTTCTGAGAAGAAAGACAAACTACTGAAGGATGTATATTTATTTTACGTTGTCACCATCTTGCTATCTTCCCTTCTCCCTTCTCACTATGTCCTTCCATAATCACCCCCTCTCTCTCTCACACACACACACACAGACACACACCCCACACGCACCATCCATCGGGGAGCTATAGTACACATAACTCAGAGGGTCCCTGGTTTATAACCCTCCTAGCAGCAATACAAATGTCCACATTTTATGACCAGGTTTCCTTACTAGAAGCTTTGTCAGGTCATCACAACCAAATGTTATTTTATTTCCTTTATTTCAGAACATATTTAAGTAAATCTGAATATAATGTTCAAGTTTTCAAAATGCAGAACTGTAGATTCATTATAATTCTGTCAAATTTCTTTTGTTCTATCCTCAGTAAGCATGACCCCTGCTCTCCATACAATAATGTCTTTTCTCAGCCTCTAGTGTTTTAAATTCAGTAATTTCATTCTCTTAAATTTTATAACTAGTTGTCACTTTGCATCCTCTTAACAGTTGTTCTTCGAACACTTCGTAAGGCTGAATATGTTGTTGTTTCACTTGAGCTATACTGAGTCTACTCATAGCAAGTTGGGTTTATATTTAAACGTAAGGACCTACATTCATTCAACAAATACGTGAGATAGTCCTTGCTCTTACAGGGCTCAGAATGTCTTAGCATGTTACCTGTGTATACATAATAGCAAATACATATGGACAATGCACTTTAGAAACCTGTACAAGGTAGAATAGAATAGAGAAAGGAGTAACCCTCCATCAGTTGGGATCATTTACTAGAGGTCTTATGTATGCTGATGTTTGAAGTATGTGCAAAAAATGTAGCTTCTGTGGAAACAAAGCTACAAACAAACAAAAAGTCAAATCTCGTTTACAGTTACTTTTGCCTTTTGCTGGCATATGCCATTCTCTTAGTAAATATTCAACTTTTCTAGGTAGATCAATGCCCTCTAAGGGACCTATCATTTATGGGGCTTAATATCATTGATAAGAAAGCTCAGTTTAATATTAAATATAATTTATTGCCACGAATTCTGCTAGAATAAAAGCTCCTTTTGTTCACCAATGCATTATAAGCATGGGGTAAGTAGGCATAAACACTGTGCAATGAACAAATATTTGTTAATCTGACTAAATGAACAAATATCCCAGTATTTCATTTTATAAACATGAACAGAGTACTTACCTTATGGGTTATACTGGACCTCACTATCCTATTAAAGGTGATACAAAAAGAAACAGTACTGTAAGTGTTTGCAATATTTACTTCACAGTTAAAGGGAAGGCAATAGCAGGGTCGGTTAAGTTACTTTCCAACTTTTTGGAAAAAAAAAAAGCTTTCCAGGAACAGAAGGGTAGGCTAATGGTAAGGAACAATCATAACACAGGAAGGGCATCTAGCTTCACTGCCTGAAGCTAGAGAAGTCAAAATGCAATGACTTTTCTTTTGAGCAGGACTTGCTTCACATCTCCTTTTCCCTCCTGATTGTTTTGTGCCTGTGCTTTAATACCTCTGCTGTGTTAATAAAATTTCCTTTTCTTGCCAGTCTTCGAGAAGGAAGATGATTAAAATGCACATAGTTCTGCACTCAGGAGCCTATACTTAAGATCAGTGGCTAAAATAGGCTTTCAATTTCCAAAACTATGAATAAGTTACCAGAGTGAGTTTCCAGTGAGTCGACTGTAAGGCATACTAATGCCTGTCTAACGCCATATCAGGTCTCTCCCTGACTTGAGAAATCACTCCCTACCTAAGCCCTCATTCTCCCCTAAATCTCCCCTATTGTGTTAGTTGCCCTTTGTCTAAAACAAAGAAAATCACTAAAAAAAGCAAGACCAAATAAAACCTCATATGAACAAAGCAGGCCTTTTAAGCAAAAATGTTTTCTGTGATAGCCAAACTGCCTGATGCACCGTAAATGTTAAATGTTAAATAATGGTTTACAATAAGAGGGAAGATGGAGAGCTTACAACTCAGAAAACTATATTTTCATTTCTGACCTAGGTAAAATAAATCATGTTGCTATTGTTCACCTATCTCAATAACTTAGAAATGTTGTCATTTCTTTTACAGAGAAGACACTGTAAAGTTGGGAGTACTGCAGAAGTAAAAAGAGAACTATCACTGAAATTAAGTCAAAATATTTGGTTGAGTTCTATTTAACATATCTTAAGTTGCATAGCCATGATTCAGAGGTTTCATCTTCCATTTACAACAACATAATAATTTTGAAATCACCATAAAAATCCCAAGAACCTAATGTGGTAGCTTCACAAGGAAGCATGCCTCCTGCCCGCCTTCCTTTCTTTTCCTCCTTTCACCATACATGACCTCCATGTTACAGATGAAGAAAATGAAGACACGGGCAGAAATGGATTAAGGGCCTTGTCCTGTAACTGAACTGTCATTTGAACTTATGTCTAACTCCAGAGGCAAGATTTTTGGAGAGCAAAAGCTACCTACATATGGATGCTACCTATATATAGTATACATGTAACTATCTAGATACTTTCTATCATGCCAAAGTTACAACTTTAGAAAAAGATAGATTAAAGTCAGGAAACTGGAAGCATTTTCAACGGAAATGTCTCAAAGACAGTATATTATGATGATTAAAACAAAGGAGTATTAAAACAGAAGAACAAAATGACAATGTTAATGTTCACACATTGGCGAGGGTGCACTGTGAATGTTATTTAAGGCATTTATGTTACTACACCCCTACTGTGAAGCAATTTGGTGACACCTATCACAACCAAAAATAGCAAGAGTACTTTGGAAAATCAATCCTAGACAAATAATTTAAACTTGTGGAAAATGTGATATGCACAGAAGGATCCACCTTATCCTTATGTTTAATAGCAAAGCAAAAAATAAAAATAAAAAAAGAAAGGAAAGAGAAAGAGAAAGGGAAAAGGAAAGGGAAGGGAAGGGAAGGGATCCCTAACCATCAGGACTATAACTATGTTAACAATGGAACACTGATCCCATTAAATACTATGCAGACATAAAAAATACTGGTTATTTTGAAGATTATTTTAGGAAAAGGTACAAATCCTTATGATACATGTCGCTCCCATCACTCAGCTCCAGCTACTACTGAGCACCCCACCTGACCCATCAATGTGAATGAGAATGGAAAGAATCTGACTTGAAGCTGGATTCCCTAAGTGTTCAGTCTGGCAAACAGGTGTGAATAAGTCAGAATCCAATAGGTAGATTAATGGTTGTTTCCTAAACCCCCCAAATTTTACTTATTTTTACTAGTAAAGGTAGAAAGCATTGTTTTAACTTAGTTGACCAAGTGAGGTGAAATGCTACATATTCAAAAAATGCACAATATGAGGAACTAGAAAAAACAAGCCCATGGTGATATTATTAGAAAGAAATACACCAGTAAGAAACATGAAGTGATAAAAATTATACTTCTTTTTACAGTATTTTAAAAATATTTCTATAATATGGTTATATTATGGCTTTGCACAAAAAAATTTAAGAGTATCTTTTTAACTGTACTGTCATTCCTATGAAATAGTTCCTTCACAAAACACTCATATTTAAGGAATGCATGTGTTTTTGTTTCTTACAAAATCAAAGAAAGAAATTTAAACATAAGGCAAAAAAACATGTATTTTCTTTGCTACTTAAGACTTCAAATGATCTTACTTTTTTCACTTAAAAGTTTACTTTATTTTGGATTTCTAGAGTCAATTATTGAAACTTTCCTAATAGGTTGCCAAAATAAGTATATACTGATATTTTATTTCCACTTTGTGGAACCCTAACTGAGCATGCATGTTACCAATAAAAACAGGGTATTACCACTCCATAGTCTAAAATCCTAAATGATCTTATCAGTTTACAAATAAAATTCAAAGAAAAGATCTCCTCTACTTCTGCTAACAAAAAGCCAACAAACCAAAATTATTAGGGGAAAAAAAATCAACATTTAAACTGATGACATTCAGATGAACCTGAACAATTACAATATAGCTTAAAAATTAGAAAAAATATATGAAGTGTAAACAGAGCTCAATGACTGAAAAATCCTCATGTTTTATTAATGAATTATGTTATGTTTCTCGGTTAACAGATCCCTTAACCACTGACCACCAGACTTCAATCTATAAACACTTGAGAAGTAAATTGTTTCCATTGGATGAGCATTACTGTTTTAAGTTATACATGGCTTCTAATATATTAATTTGCTAATTCTTACATTAGTGACCTCAGATAACAAATGCACTTTAACAAGTATCTTGTACTCAAACACCCTGACAGCTCATTTCAGGCAGCTTGCCAAAAACAAGGGAATACACTGCATTTTGAAATACTAAAGTTATTTAACACTTTGTCTTGAAGATATGCCTCAAATATATTATAAATTTCCTAGCTTTATCATGCAGACATACTGATTCTAATTTAATCATTCCCTCTGGTCTCAAGAACACCACTATAAACAATAATTTTACCAGGATCAAGAGTAGGTAGTTACGCACAGTGGGTTAGATCTGTACTGATTCTGGTTATTTCATTTACTGAGATTAGAAATCATTTAGGAGACAAACATGCCTATCTTGGATTCAAAAATATCACATGGACAACTGTATTATCAAGCCCAGAAAAATATGTTACTGTATAATCAGTGTGTCAGTTTTATGAGGGGGGAAAAAAATAACCCAACAATTTATAATAGCATTATAATTCCAAACTGCAATCCCCTAAAATCCCACCCTCATGCTCACATTTCACATCGCATACGCATATGTACATGTACATGTACACACCCCCCCATATAACCATTTACTGATGGAAGAGGGTAACATTTACTGAGTGTATCCTATGCACTGAGCACTGCACTTAGCATGATCCACACATATTATTAATATTTAATCTTCAGAGCAACCCTGTGAGGTTATAAATAACTTAACACTCAGAAAGTACTCTGGCCAAGGTTACTTAGGTAGAATGTTAAGTAAAGATCTAAAGACTATGAGCTCATTAAGGCAAAAGACTATTATCTCTCTAGTTCTACATTCCAGTGCCTAGCACAGGGCCAAGACATGGATGTTTCAATGTCCGGGAATAAAGTGATATTTGAACCTTAGTCAATAATCCAAGCCACAGCTCCATTCTCACCAAAAACAAAAACAAACAAAATTATAAAACACACTCCATACTATGTGCAGCAGTGATATGTATTATTACAGGAAAAGTGTGGGCACGGGGAATTTTATCAAATGAGGCATAGTGCACATTTTACTAAAGCAAGAAAATATAAGAATTTTTTAAATACATCCTTTCTGTAGGTTGTTTGTATTTGATTTGATTCTCAAGATTTTCCAAGAGCTTGGTATGGTGATGGACTTGTCTACCAATAATACATTTTATAAAACTCTGTTTTTCTGGAACTTCATCAGAAACAGAGGTTAAACTACTCACTTTTATTTCACTGTTTATGCACCCATTAGGTAGCAAGTACACACCCGAGGCTCCTCCTTAGAAGTATTGCTTACTACCGAGAATCTGCATGTATAGATTTGCTGGCTTTTGTCAATATAATGGTAGTTACATAGCCTGTTGGCTGTCTCTTTTCTAGATTTCTGTTTCTTTGGGCTTTGCGAGCATTATAAACTTTCTTTACTTTTAAAATCTTCTTTTCAACTAATTGGCAATTTTGTAATAAGTTAAAGTTTTTGAATTCAGGCCTGGCATGGTGGCTCAAGCCTGTAATCCCAGCACTTTGGGAGGCCGAGGTGGGTGGATCACGAGGTCAGGAGATCAAGACCATCCTGGCTAACACAGTGAAACCCCATCTCTACTAAAAATACAGAAAAAAAAAAAAAAAAAAAGTAGCCGAGCGTGGTGGCGGGCTCCTGTAGTCTCAGCTACTTGGGAGGCTGAGGCAGGAGAATGGCGTGAACCCAGGAGGTGGAGCTTGCAGTGAGTGGAGATAGCACTACTGCACTCCAGCCTGGGTGACAGCAAGACTCCGTCTCAAAAAAAAAAAAAAAAGGTTTTGAATTCAAAAGCAGTGCTGATACACCACTTGAATTGCCACCACATTTCTATATAAATTTATGACAGAAAATCAATCATGACAATCAACACCCTTTGCGCTTTATAAAAATGTCATTTTCTATTGTCTCAATGAAGGTGCTTAAAAACAAACATAACATAAAGATGCAATTTCCTAAAAGAAAATTCAATTTTTCTTCCCTTTTTAGACATCTAGCTATACTGATTCACTTTTCCAAACCCACTTATCCTCTCAAATGTATCACAGTATATATAAACTGTTCTGGCTTATTACTTAGAGCAGGGCTTAAATTACAGGAAAGCCAAGGCAGAGAGGAAATCTATATGGAAAAATTCCCCACCCATCCGACACATGAGTTTTCTAGGACTGACATAACAAATATCACAGACTGGGTGGCTTAAACAACAGACAGTTATTGTCTCACAGGGCTGGAAGCTGGAAGTGCAATATCAAAGTATCAGCAGGGTTGTTGCCTTTTGACAGCTGCGAGGAAAGCATCTATTCTAGGCTTCTCTCCTTGGCTTGTAGAGGGCTATCTACTCCTTATGTCTTTTCAAATCATCTTCCCTCTGTATGTGTTTCTATGTCCAAATTTCTCCTTTTTATAAGGACACCAGTCATATTGGATTAGGCCCACCCTAATCACTTAATTTTCACTTATTTACATCTGTAAAGACTCTATCTTCAAATAAGGTCACATTCTGGGATACTGGGGGTTGGCACCTTGACATATGAATTTTGTAGGGTCACAATTCAATCCATAACATCCCCCATTCAGAGAGTGGTGCTTAAAATCCTCTATAAAATGTGTAATACGCCTGATACATTTTTCAACTGCAACCTCCCTACAAAAATGGCGTGTGTGTGTGCATATATTACTTTAGGTCAGTGCTAGACATAGGAAAGAAATCAATAAGTATTTATCAGAAATCAAAATGTACGCGCACACACACACACACATTTTTAGAGATGGAATCTCACTGTGTTCCCCCAGACTGAAGTACAGTGGCACAGTCATAACTCTTTGCAGCCTTCAACCCCTGGTCTGAAGTGATCCTTCTGCCTCAGCCTCCCAAGTACATGGGACTACCGGCATGCATCACCACACCTGGCTAATTTTTAAAATTTTTTTAGAGATAGGATCTTACTCTGTTGCTCAGGCTGATCTCTAACTCCTGGCCTCAAGTTATCCTCCCACCTCAGTCTCCTGAGGAGCTAGGGTTACAGACATGACCAACCACGCCCAGCTACAAGTCCATATTTTTGATCATTTAGAAATATCTTACATGTTTTTAAAGTATTAGAAATAGAGACTGGGTAAACACTATAGAGTATCATCATGAAGCAAGTACCTCCTAAGTGTCAGGTACATGCAGGTGATTATCTAAATCCTCAGAAAAGATCACTTGAGATATGATTCAGGCCATGGCCAGGCCTGCTATGCACAGAATCCCCTGGGCTTTGGGCACAGCACATACGTGATTGCCATGCCACTTACCAATCATCATTACACAGTGGCAGTGTGCTGTCCATGTGTGATAGCTAAGTACTATTACAACACAGAGTTAAGATAACAATATGGCATATCTCGAAAATTATTCCCTAACCTCAGATGTTAGACACTTTATACAAACACATAAAGAAAACCATGCTAACATTTCAGACACCAGGACAAGAAGACTAGCGTTTCCAATGACTTGGCAGGACTGCGTTGCATTGGCCTACCAATTCCCTGCCCCTTCTGATTCTCTCCCTGTAGTATGTCTACCATGATGAAACCTGAGACCTGAGAAAATGAGCTGATCAAACATTTCCTATTTGGTGCTACCTAAAACCCTTTGCTGTAAGCAGAATCCTTTAACTTTACTGCAGAAATGTTTAATTTGGATATAATTAATGCACCTGAGTATTGATTCTCACCAGTCCTCAAACTCAGTCCTCAACTAGACAAACTAAGGGTAGAAATAATCATTTCCATTTTCTTTCAGATAAAGACACTGAGTCCTAGGAGGTCAAGTTCACAAGACCATTAATTTGGCAGAAATGTGGTTTCCATCATGGTCTCTGACTCTGAATCCATTCTGGATTTTCCATTTAGTGTCTCAAGCATTCAAGATACTATGAAAGCTAAAAGCTGCATGAAGCACTGAGAATTCAGTGGTGAAAAAAGCAGTCCTTAATCAGAGGGAGTTCATAGTTTAATGGGGGAGAATGATCATTAACTGAGTAATCACAATGAAGTTGTAAGTACTATGATAGAGACAACCTAGCAAAATATGGGTAAAGTTTGTATGCAGACTTGGACAAGTCAGAAGAGCCTCTGCAGTAGAAGTGATGCCTTACATAGGAAATAATCCGTGATTATGTTTCCAGCATAGTTTGAAAGTACCTTCAGACTTGCTTTGGAAGCAAATAATGTAACTAGAACAAAAAACTGACAAATGGCATTACATTTTAGGTAACTTTTGTGTAACCCTGCAAACAGTTTGGTGGTAGAGTTTTTCCAAGTAGATGAAAGCAAATCTACACTGACAACTGGGGCATTAGGGAAACAAAGAAATGGAGTTGAATGGCGTAGTAATCAGGGCAATCTGGATCTGACTGCTCGGCAATCTGGATCTGACTGACTGCTCGGCAATGAGGACCATCATTCTTTGGTTCTTAGAACTGCCTTGTCAATTATAAAATGAGAGCTTGCTCTATTCGTATTTCTCAATGGGACACCACTGGCATTCTGCAAGGGACATGATTCACTGTGTAGGAGAATTTCAAACATCATATGGCCTTTAGTATCCCTACCCCTCAAAATGCTAGAGGTACTCCCATTATTGTAACAAAAATATATGCCTAACACTTCCTAATTCCCTCACCAGCCCACTATGGAGTACAAGCCACGATGGGAACCAAGAGAGTAAATAGACTAATTTCCCTCCAGGTCTGTGATTCTGTCATCTATAACTATGTTTATATCCATCAGACTAAGGCCATCTCCTTATTAGTGAGTATGCTATTTTTTGACATACTTTCCTCAGTTGAAAAAAGTGACCTTCAAGTTCAGATTCAATAACATTTTATGACATAACAGTGTCATTGGTGGTTTTGGAGATTATATAAATTCATTTGGAGTATACATTTATCATTTTATAGATCAGATAACTTAGTGAAATTGTAGCATAATTAATTAAGAGCCAGGTCTCTGGCACCTCATCCAGGACTCTTTATGGCATTGTACTTCCACTCATTTGGTGTTCCCATTTTCCTGAGTTCCCTCCTACTTTGGTAAATTGGGCATTTCATGATTTTGAGGAAATTTTCTCATAATAGTGCAGTTCTACTTACTGTTCTCAAAGAGACCATCTTTTCTTAGCAGCTTGTAAAAACATAGAAAAAAATGTGCCTACCCAAGGTGAGCAACTGTTCCATTGTTTAATGGGAGGCCCTAGAGCATGAAAAAGTGAACATATTGCAATCTTTCTCTACTAAATTTTATCTTTGGATTTCAATCATGCTGAATCAGTAGCAATTATCTTCAAATTGCTATTTCATGACTCCTGACAACCTCTGCTTTATACATTTCCTCAAAAAAACTGGTCACATGAGTTGAGAATCTATTAACTATTCTAAAATAGTCCCAAATGCAGAAAGATCACAGAAAATTAATATGCATATAGAAGGAAGATGCTGGTGTGATGAATGCTAATTTATATGGCACTTGTGGACAACTAAGATGTCATTCTTAGTCATTCTCACATTTTGCTACCTGACATCTGCCAATAAATATTAGGAACGTTCATCTGCTTTTCATTAGAAGGACACACAGAGGGAAAGCTAATATTCATATAATATATATGAATCACAAAACAGTTTAGAAAACATGGCAATTTGATTCTTATAAAATTTTGTGATCATCCATTGCCATTTTGCAGTTGAAAAAACTGAAAGAAGAAAAAGATAAGTAACTTTCCTAAGACATACCATGACTAGTAGTGGTTAAGTCTTAAATATAAATCTCTTCACTACAGATCTCACACACTTTCCTCACCCAAGACTCTCTCCCATTTGCTGTGACTTTTGGGTATCCCCACAATACCCCAAAAGGGCCTGCTAATATAACACTTGCACCTATTAATGTACCTGCCTCCTCACACCAGACTGTGAATTTCTGTATGCTAAGAACCATATCTGCCTTACTTTTACATAGCCCACACTTAGCGTAACACCTGGCACACAGTGGGCACCTACTAGACGCTCACTGAATACATAAAGAATGCCACCTGAGGGTTAGTTGCATATGTATTCTTTGTATTAAAACAAAAAAACAAAAAAAAAAACAAGAGTTAGTAGAATTATCAAAGGTAGCACATGGTGAAATGATGCTATTACTAAATATTGAAAGGAAAGATCATGAGAAAATTCAGGTAATATAGTCAGTATAGTCAACTTTGAGTATTCTCATAATTGCTTATTAACAAATAAGAAGTTGAGAATATAGAAATTAGGGCAATATACTTTGAGAAAGTCCTGTAACTGGCCCCAAAATTGACATCATATTCCTATTCAATGATTCTGTCATTACATAGGAGTGTGAATGAAGTAGTCATAACAATGAAACCACAGTTTTTAATATAGTTTAAATTTAAAAGGCCAGATTTACGCAATGTTTTATCTGTATAAGAAAGAAGATCCTACCAACTGTACTAGGATCTCCAGAGAACAACAGATTTATCATAAAAAATTCCTAGGCTGGGAGCGGTGGCTTGCACCTGTAATCCCAGCACTTTGGGAGGCCGAGGTGGGCAGATTGCCTGAGGTTGGGAGTTTGAGACCAGCCTGACCAACATGGAGAAACCCTGTCTCTACTAAAAATACAAAAGTAGCTGGGAGTGGTGGCTCATGCCTGTAATCCCAGCTACTTGGGAGGCTGAGGCAGGTGAATCTCTTGAACCCAGGAGGCGGAGGTTGCAGTGAGCAGAGATTGCGCCACTGCACTGTAGCCTGGGCAAAAAGAATGCAACTCTGTCTCAAAAAAAAAAAAAAAAAAAAAATACAAATTCATTCATTTGTCTATTTAACAAAATATCTACTTGATGCCAGGTGCAAAGAAGAAGAAGCTTCAAGGAGTATATATTCTAGTTCTATGATTTCCATACTTTTTTTCCAGCCAGTTCTTCCCTCCTCAAATGAAATCTTAGCAAGAACTCTAATATATAACAGAGATAAAACAGAGGCTTTTCTGGTTAAAAGGGTGGAGTGGGGGACCATAATAGATTAACTTCCTTTTTTCCTTAGAAGCCAATATCTCCCCAGAAGTCAATTCGTCCATCATTGGTCTAGTCTTCCAAACATGTCAATTTTAAGCAAATGTTTTGATTTTCCTCCAAATCATATGACAGACATCTATACAGATGCACTGTTTGTGCTAACCCTTATACCAGTAAGTATTTCTTTTTCAATTTCTTCACAAATCCCATGCTTTGTTATTGTTCTTTGTTTTTTAACCTTCTACTCATTCTTCTTCCATTCTCTCCATTCCAAGTGTATTGCCTTCCACTCTGAAAGTACTGAACATCAGGCACGGTTCTTTGATACATCCTCTATATCAACACAGGCTGAGTTTCTCACAGGACCTTGGGGTTGAGGATACAGGCAGGATTCTCCAAGGTAAAAAGCAGCAATCCAGACTGAAGCACTCAGTTATACACAACAGGAAGTAAGAAGCCACTGTACTTCCTAATAACAGAGCCTCTTATAGACTTTGCAGAACAGACCACAGGAAAGCACTGCATATTGGGAAGGTGCCAAGGTGTTTCTACATTAGCACTTTACCATCTTAAAATGTTTTTTTAACTTTTAATTTCATTCATGGTAAACAGTACTATGTAGTACACCAAAGAGGCTTTATCTAAGGCATATAAGCCTAAGCACCATTTACCCTGTTACGGACACCATGGCCTGTCTTTCACTGTGAATGACCTAAAAAATAAAACGAGCAAAACATCAAGATCTCTCTCTATAGGGTAACACCTTCACAAGGCAACCAAGATAATATCTTCACAGAGCCATAACAGAAGTGGAAAAAGTGCCTGCACCCATCTCAGGGATGAATTAAGGAGACAAAAAGGGGAGTTGAGGGGAATAATACTTACCTAGAAACATAAAAATATGTCCAATATAAACAGGTAAACTGATACTGAGACTAGAGCTGATGGCTAGCTAGAATGCATCAGTACAACTTGACCAATTGTTACTGTACAACACATGACTTCTTCCATGCAGCTTGGAAAACAGTCACTGTCCTAATCACTCCCTAGAAATAATAAATGACCTAGTAACTAAAGTGTTAATCAGACACCTCCTAGATCCTGATCCAGCTCTTGGAATGTCATCCACCCTACAGGCCACTGCTTTGCTCTACGACCTATTAAAATATTTTCGTATTATTGTTGCTGGAGAGTCATTTCAAATATAGCAGTTTTATGGTAGAATTTCAAAGAAAAACCAGACAAAATAGAGTTCATTTCATAAGCCATTCTTTTAAATGCATAACTGTTTAACAGATTCAATAACACTAAAATATCTCATATTATACTCAGGCATAAAAAGTATTTACCTTTCATTTCTTTTATTTAGTTAGAATCAAGTATACAACACCTTTTAGCACTGACAATATGTGATTAAATTGATGGGTTCATGTTCATATTCAAGCACTTCAATCCTTTTGGAATGGTACTGCCTTCTGACCCAGTTCTTTAAGACAAAGAACAGTTTCCAGAGCTCAGCATGGTGAGTCATAGAGGATCTCAACAAAGTTGAATAAATGCATTACAGGATTATTAAAATGCCGTAACTCTCAAGTCGAAAACTAAAAGCCAGACCCAAGTCAGGCAATCACTAAAATAATTTTAATAAATTTTAGAAATCTGACACTACAATCCCATTTCTAAATTTCCTCCAAATTTTACCAAATTGCTTCTGTGAATGCCAGGGAGAAAAAGAAAGGAAAGTAAGTAACTGCTACAGGAATCAGTGAATAAGGTCTGCAATAGCGTATTCCCACTGCAACTCATATAGTATCTTACATATAATTAGAAGCAAAGTAAGAGAAATAATCTAAAAGTCAATGTATAGTTTACAAAAATATTCACAGATATCCCACTGAATATTTACAATAACTTTTAATGTACATTTTGTAGATAAGCAAGCAGAGAATCAAAGAAATTCCCTGTAGTAAACAAAAGAGATAAGAATTAAATGGTTATTGAATTAATAAGTGCCTGGCACGAGCCTATATAAAGTCTGTGGCACAAAACAAATATCCAAAGGCAACTCCTTTTCATTTAATTGAGTATCAGGTCAATTGTCATTTTCTTCAAGATGTCTTCTTGAAACACTAGAATAGGCTAAATCTGTTTATTTTGTGTCTTTCCAGTCCTGATTTCTCTTTTAGCATGTATCCAACTTAAATAGTTTTATAAAATTGTCTTCCCAAAAGATCTAGAAAGAACTGCCTTACTTTAATCACAATCCAAACAAGTTCCAGACATTCCAGCAACTATATGGAAATGTCATGAGTATATCTACTTTATTTACCTTTGTATCTATCCAGACCTGGCATAGTGCCGGGCATTTGCTAGATGAATGAATAAATGAATAAGACTAATGTAAAGTCAGTACACTTAATTTGGGTTTTAGGGTATGGTTTAAATCCAAAGAGAGATTAAGATAAGATAAATGAAGTAAAACATGATATTCTATAGCAGAGTATACAAACAGGTATCTAACCAGATAGAAAAAGAAGTGATCGTTTATAGATTTAAAACTGATGGGAAATAGACAGTACTTGGAAGAAACTTCAATTACTTATGACCTGGTAGAATTCTAATTTACTAAGGAATAACACTAATTTACTAAGGAATTCTAATTTACTAATAATAACACTGATGGATTCTTGATGTGCTTTGCACCATTCTTCCATAACTTGGATTATGAAGGCAAATGTAGGAACTTCTCTAAATTTGACTCTAAGATTTTAAAAAATGCTTTGTTGCAGAGTATACAAGAGGAATCTAGATGGAATTATTTTTATATAAGGGCACAATGTGCCACTCACATCAGTCATTGCCACTCACAGATTTGGATTTTATTTATTTATTTACTTATTTATTTTTGAGATGGAGCCTCACTTTGTTGCCCAGGCTGGAGTACAGTGGTGCGATCTCGGCTCACTGCAACTTCCGCCTCTTGGGTTCAAGTGATTCTCTTGCCACAGCCTCCTGAGTAGCTGAAATTACAGGTATGTGCCAACACGTTCAGCTGCAGATTTGGATTTTTGAAAAGGTTGATTCTCAAAGTTTCAGATAAAGTATTTTATTATGATCCCATAGACACAAATGCTAAAATGGAAAAGACTTCAAAATTGAGTCCCAGATAGAAAACACTGGCTTAAATGTGAAGTGCTAAAATGGGCAGCCATAAAACAAACACAGGAGAACTTGGTAGATAATAGAAAAGTTAGTTTAAACATGTAAAATTTGTACTTATCTTATGCATTATGGCTATATAAATGGGCTTTGGAGCTGGAGAAGGCAGAATTTGAACATTAGCTCAGCAACTTACCCAGCTAAAAGATATTTAAGTTAGCAGCTAGCCCATCTATAACATGGGGACAACACCTACCTGATAAAACTTCAAGAAGATTAAATGGGACAATATATAAAGTACATTAATAACATAGTTCATGGCACATAGTAAACAGTTAAAGGTGCATGTCCATGAATACATGCATGTAAGTGTGTACAGGTGCAGTGGTATTGATGTCATTTTAGTGGCAGTATTATTTATCAATCATTTTTATCATCCTCATGGCTATAATGGAATCATATTGGGGGTCACATTATCTTTATTATTAGTATCACTTCAGCAGTATCATCAAGATCGTCATTATCCCCAATAAACTATACTTTGAACAAGAAGAAAGTTATGTTAATTCATGTCAGAGTAAAAAAAATAGCAAAGAATATATAAAGCTTAGTGCTTGAAACATATGTGCTATAACAAAATCCAGTAAACAGCAGAATGCCTTGAATCCTATTTTGTTTCTGCTTCTCTATCAAGGAAAATGATCATAAACAGTGAAAGGTAGTACACATGTGATTAGGAAAGAGCTAAAACCTGAGATTAAAAAACAAAAAAGTGATACTAAGAACTCACTATAGTTATCTTTAAATCCAGACAATTTATATTCTGGGGGCAATGGGACAATTGGTAAGTAAATGTGATCTCATAATTAGGGTAGATAATATTTGTGTTGTCACAAGGAACAGGAAAGCGGCCAAAACCAGAGGCATGACAATTGGGAAACCTATGTTGAAAAGGTTGTCATGAGAGGAATTTTCAAAATTGCAGACCAGTGAACATCGATCGCCAGTGAAATTCTAGCAGTGATATTTTGTAAGCACATAGAGAAGGGAGTGGTGACCACCAAAAGCGAGTTATGTCAGGGATACTGAATAGAAGCTTGGAGTATCTGACCTCAACATTTCTTCCCCAGAGACTGTTAAGAATTAAAATTCTATGATTCTGTCATTTTAGCCAAATCAAAGGAAACAACTGGAATAGAACACCAGACCTCAGTCCCTGCTACTAAGCTGGCTTCAAACAAATCATGTCAGAAAAAGAAAAAAAAGAAAAAAGGAAGAAAAAAAGAGATACCCTTCTTGCTTTGAATAGCTAAATAGAAAATAACCGGCCTTTTTTTTTTTTTTTTTTTTTTTTTTGAGACAGAATCTTGCTCTGTCACCCAGGCTGGAGTGCAGTGGTGTGATCTAACCTCACTGCAACTTCTCCCTCTCAGGTTTGATCAATTTCTCCTGCCTCAGCCTCCTGAGGAGCTGGGGCTACAGGCAGGTGTCACTATGCCTGGCTAATTTTTTTTTTTTTTTTTTTTTTTTGTATTTTCAGTAGAGATGGAGTTTGACCATGTTGCCAGGCATGTCTTGAACTCCCAGTCTCATGTGATCTACCTGCTTTGGCCTCCCATTGGGATTACAGGCGTGAGCGACCGCCCCTCGCCTAGAAAATAACCTGCCTTTGATGAGAAACTGGTCCTCAATCCTCTGACCTGACCCAGGAACCTGCCATTTCACTCTGTTTAATCTTGTACAGAGTGATATATCATAAATCAATTCTGACATAGAATAGCACTACTGTACATTCTAGCTACAAGTTATATTGACTAAATCTAAAAAACGGTCATATATCAACATGATTTCCTAATTAGAATGTTTGAAATCAATTGTCTGTTTGTTACAATGTTATACACATTTAAAAGGTTTTTTAAACCTGTGAAATATACTTTCTGATTCAAATATTTAAAAATCCACATACAATTGTTGCTGAGTGCTTACAAACACTAGAAACTATTAATAGGCATCTTCAAATGCAATTTCCCCTTAATAATTTAATGGCAAACAGAATATATGGTTATATGTCGATGGAAACAACCTGAGTATAGACAAGAAAAAACTGATGTTACAAGAATAGAAAAGAAATAAGTATAGATCAAAGTCTTGATAACATAACAGGAGGGGAAACCACAAAGCAGCAACATCATCAACCTTGGTTGTTATAGCTGTTATTTTTATCATTTTCTTCACCACCATCATCACCATCATCAACACTGCTAACATTTATTGACTTTGAGAGAAATACTAGTTTTATGGGAAGAGAAGAAGGTATAAAATAATAATTTTAGATACTAAGAAAGCAAACGTATCATGGAAGGAGTAGACTATTCAGCAGAGTTGAGTGTCTGGATTTATGACGATGAATTTAAAGTGAGACCAATCACTAAATTTGTGTGTGTGTTTTTTTTCCAGGTATGTTAAATTACTTAAGTGCAAGCACAGGATCTATGTATAGCTGAGTTTATCCAGAACTAGAGACTTGCTTGATGAGTACAACGAAAGAAGAAACAGAAGAGGAATTTAAATATACTTCTAAGGGAGGGATTATAATGTCTTTCAATTATTATCCAATCCTGCAGGTGTGTTTTATAACAAGCTTTGTGATTGGTCTCTGATTACCTTTCCCATCTTGTATTTTTCTCTCTCACTTACCTTTAATACCTAAGTCCACAGACATATTCAGCTCCTTGCATGTTCCTAAATACAACATAGAGGTTCTATCATATTTATGCAGACACTACACTTAAATGTACTGAACAAAGTAGATACTAAGAAGAAATGCATTGAATAAATGCATGAAGGAACACCTGCTTGAATAAAATAATGAACACATAAGTTCACCTAAAAAGAGATTCCAACAAATGCACTGCCCAATGTAAAAGTTACAATCTGTAATTATTAAGTTCTGTGTATGTGAAAGGTAAATGAGTCTGATTAGGCTTGTTTATCTGTGTTCTTTAAGAAAGGAAAACAGTATTTGTTATAACTTCAGGTGATTTTATAAAAGAATACCAAAAAAGAGATAACTGCATGATAGAAAATAATCAGAGCAACCAACATCACTACCAAGAACATTCCTAAACAAACCTGAAAAAGACAAGTTCAAACGATATATCACCAAAGTTTTATCCAAAAGTATCCTGGATATGTATACAAACTCACATTAATGCATCATTACCCAATTCTGAAACCTATCTTTACAAAAGATTATTGTCTTCTAAAAGAGAATTACATTAAGGAGTAAATAATAATAAAACATCACCATAGTTAAATCAATGGTTAACCAGACAATACACTTGAGAGAGAGAAATAATATGAATCATTTGGCCTTATACTACCATCGCTGAAAAAGCTATGAGAATCAAGATTGTAGCTTTATCTTCCTATTATTTTGTGTGAATCTAAGTAAGGATTTAAAAGACAAACAGTTAATAATTTACAAATTTAGAAAGAATATGATTGATATACAAAATGAAACTAAGATTATATGGAATAAAAATATTACTTATTAATTGATCAAGAATTATGGAACAAACATAAGCAGTTATATAATGCCTTTCCTTAACATCTTTTAAGATTAAGATAAATTACCTCTGTTCTTGAAAAACATTTTGAATAATGACTTTAGTTCCAATATAACTTAGCCATTTTTTTCAGGATCTCTTTCATCTTGTTCAGCCCTTGCCATATATTACTTAATATTAAAATATCAGAATTGGGTCTAATAAACTACATCATGGGGTGGCCTGTTATTAATATTCATAGTTACAGTAACAATCCCAGAGAACTCTGCATACCTACATTGTAAATAATACCATTGTGAACATTTAAAAAACACATAGCAGTGTTTATCTTCTTCTTTTAAGGATCCCTTTCATCTTTTTCAGCCCTTGCCGTGTATTACTTAAAATCAAAATATCAGAATCGGGTCTAATAAACTACATCATGGGGTGGCCTGCTATTAATACTCATAGTTACAGTAACAATCCCAGAGAACTCTGCTTACCTACATTAGAAATAATACCACTGTGAACACTAAAAAACACATAGCATTGTTTATCTTTTTAAACAAGATGGGAATCCAACTTTTTAGCCTTGTAAGCTATGAATCTGACATACTCATGCCTGACCTTCATAAAATCAACTAAGAGCACTCCTAGTCCCTTGCAAATAGTAGGATTTTAAAGGTGTCAAAGATATTTCTGTCTTCTAGTTGTAACATTAAAATCCTATTTTTGAGATCCAGTGTACTGTACATGTATTTTAAGACTAGTATAACTCAAGTCTCTTAACATTTAAAGTTAAGCAGTTTATAAAATTAAAACTGTAAGCAAATAAATTATAAAATTTGCAGAATTGGATAGAAAAAATGAAGCCATTATGAGTTTCTTAGGAAACTAGGACAACAGTGGGGTATCCCTGCTCAGACACACAAAAGTATAGCTTACATTGCAAAAGGTATGTAGCATCTCGTATATCTAAATTGTAAATATGTGTGTCAGTAAGTGGGTATGTGCATGTGCACATGTTTTAATATTCTGCCAATATTCTGTGGTCTTTTGCATCTTTGGTCTGAAGTATTACTCATTTCCCTTGAGGATAATTCCATAGTCTCTACAGAAGCTTAAATAAGATATGAAAGTAATTCTCTGCTTCCTGCACTCAAATGCATTGCTTTGTATTTATGCAAATGTTCAGCCCAGTCTCTTGGAAAATTCCAGAGAAGAACTACCCTAAATAACTGTGAAGACAAAATTAGTTACCCGTGATTTCAAAGAAAATATTTTTAAAATTTCCTTTAAATAGGTAGGCTTTACAATACCAAAATCTCATGCTTCATCAGTCCATAGCCTATGTCATAAAAGGAAGTATATAAAACAGTCATTCTTATTAAGATGTTCTTACCCAATACTGCTTGGGGGTTGATAATTATCTGTCTTTGAAGAGAAGTTAACACTCCCATCTCTCAATTATAAATAAGAGAACTCGAGTAAGATTTATTAACCACTCTGCATTTTGGTTAAATTAATAAAATGATAATTAGGTCAAGTTTCATTCTTTCCATGTTCATGTCTTTTTCAAAAAAGGAAATTATATAGTGATTCAGTTGAATGTACAAACACAAATATTCAATAATAATAGACCAAACTGAAACAATTATCCTTATTTTTGCCTTAACATATTTTTCACTTTAAAATTTTCACTATAAAATGTTTTCCTCTTAGGTACATTGGATATTATTCAAATTAGAAAATCTTAACACTATACCATTTAAAAGAGAAGTGAAATAAATCTTTTAGTGAAAATAACATATGCAATACATATCAACTATTCTTAAGTCACCACAATAAAACTAAAGATGTTCAACTTTTACATATTAATCGTTATTTCCATTTCAAAACATTTGGAATTTGAATATGAGCAAAAGCAAGGAAAAGCTCAGTAGCTCAATCCTAATTACTTTAGATGCATCTCGGCTATATATTTAATTTGCCACTATGATTATGTGTATCTTCTTCAAATCCCTTTAATTACAAATATTCTATTCAGGTTATTCAGATAAAGTCTCAAAGCCTCCAGATCTACATCTCCACCCAGATGTGCTATCAAGATGAAGCTCATCTAAGCTTCTGGGAGATTCTAATTAAGAAATACACAGATGTCTTCCAGAGAGCAGACTGGAAACAAAACGTGTATCATCCTTTTCTCGTTCTGGATCGACTATAGCTAAAACTGTGCTGCAGGCAGCTGCAATGGTTATCTTGAAAACTAATGTTTACCCAGACTTGAAATATAACAAACAAGTACCTTTGTAAACCATAAGGGTAATTATGGTTACTTAATTATTACTAAAAATTAGGTTATCAAGTTGGTCACTTTTGGGATGCTATATTTGACAAGGAATGAATTTTTGGTCTCTACCAAGCCTGCATTGTGTGTAAGACTAGTGATGCAAAGAATAATTTTTAGCACATTTACTTTTCATCTATAAGATTAGCTCTGTATCATTGGGTCTATGCATTTTCAGAATAAGTTTTGAGAAACTAAATAAGACAGGTCTGCCCTACCTCAATAGTAGATGTTCCTCATGCAGTAATATTTGATGTGCTGATATATCAAGGGTGTTTATAAGATCTTCTCCAGAACTACTGATTGCATTGAATTACCAAAAATTTATTTGGCATCTTCGATGAGTAAGGCTCTAATGCCAGTTACATGTGCCTGAAACTCTATACATGGCAGGCAAAATGGCTAAAAATATTTGAACGAAAAGACCAGGAAGGCCAAAGACAAACTGTCATCTTGGATCTTTTAAGTCTGCTCCTCCTCCTGGTCTCTTACTTTATGAACTATCACTACTGAAGCTGAAATCCTGAAACCTGCATTTTTGGCTGTTCTAATATCTTTGTTTACCTTGATCTCCCAACTAACACTAAGCTCTACAACACAGGTGTAAAATATAAGATTTGGAATGGATACTGAGATCACGTCCACTGCCTGAGAAATGCTGCTGTATAAAGCATGAGTCATAAACTGCTATATGGCCGCATTTGGTTCTGAGACCTGGGTGTGTTGTAATATTGGTGCTGCAATATTTTCATGCAGGTTCCTAATTTCCTAGGACTACAAAGTGATGAGAAGCATAAGAAGTATAAGGCTGGGGCAAAATCAAATATTTAAAGTGCTGCAGAAGCTACATTAACTACCATGGAAGACATATTGAGGTTATAGCAGCTGTAGAAACTATGCAGGCTCTGAAAGACATGGAAGTGAAACTCTTTAGTTGGCTTAGAATTAAAACAACAACAAAAACAACAAACACACAAGAAGCATGAAGAGGCTTTTGTACATGATTTTGAATTTCACTACTTTCAAATGGAATAATGATGGGAGAGTCATTTTTGTAATTTGACAGAAACAAAGGATTGCATTGAAATAGGAAAACTTTCACATTCTAGGAAGTAAACTGAAAAGATTTTATAATGTTCTGCTGGGAATAGGATGACTTTATTATCTAGGGGCATTGTACAACCCTAACTGGTAGATTTGCATAAATAACATAGCTACATAAAATTAAAGAAGCAGAGTAGTTCCAGGGCAAATTTTTGGTCCACTGCTATACTGTCCAATATGGTAGTACTAGATTCATGTGGCTATTGAACATTTGAAATAGGGCTAATGTGAGGCAGGCGGATCATGGGGTCAAGAGATCAAGACCAGCCTGGCCAATATGATGAAACACCATCTCTACTAAAAATATAAAAATTAGCTAAGCGTGACAGCACACGCCTGTGGTCCCAGCTACTCAGGAGGCTGAGGCAGGAGAATCGCTTGAACCTGGGAAGTGGAGGTTGCAGTGAGCCAAGATTGTGCCACTGCACTCCAGCCTGGTGACAGAGCAAGACCCTGTCTCAAAAACAAAAAACAAAAACAAAACAAAACAAAACAAAAAAGCAATGCATAAAAAATGTAAACTATCCTATCAATATTTTTACTGATCATACGTTAAAATGATAATATATTGGCTATACTGCATTAAATAAAACAATAATAATAATATGTTTACTTTTCCTTTTCTTAACATGGCTAATAGAATGAAATTACCTACATAGCTTGCATTCTATTTCTTTTGGTCAGAACTAGTCTAATGTATTGAAGGGGTGAGGTTACATCCTTCTAGAAACATTTTAGAGGGTTTTAGAACAACATCAAAGGAAACTTTACAAAAGTTTTGAGGGGCTAAATTGTCACTTCATTGTTCTCATACAGGAGTAAGGAAGCATCAGCAAAATTTGGAGACACAATCTCAAGAGTTGCAGGCAGAACTTTTCCGGGACCTAACTAACTTCTGTCTCAAGAGGGGCAACATCTGCTTCACTGTAAATGGGGCCACTGCATTTGGTAATCCAAAGGGTAAAACAAAATATGGAGGGAGGAGTGTCTGCCACAAATGCTTAGTATTAGAGGACATTCAACGACTCTCCATATTTCTTCTCAAAGTATCCACCTAAAAGGAACTCTACTATGCAGCAGCCTTCAGTGACATACAACGAAGCTTCAGGGAGTTATGATAAAAAACTACATAAGAACCATGAGGCCCTGTCTGGACTGTCATGTTTTTAAAAAAGAGAGAGAAAGACATGTCCAGGAGCCAGAATGTTCATGCCCTCAAAACAGGAGGTTCTCGAGGGGGCAGATGAACCCCAGTGGTTCAGAATTCAGCAATATCCCCAACATTCCCCTCCCTCCCACATCTCTCATCACCAAGCAGAGTCTCCCTCTATAAATGATCCTGAAGAATCTGATTGTAGTTTTACAACTTTCTGAGCTGACAAACACTGAACTGCATCTGTTTTAAGTGGCAAAATTTGTGCACTTATGGTCTGCTTTGTATTTTCTTTTTACGTGTTACAAATATATCCTGAAGTTAATACTATAATGCAGCTGTGTCCACTTACTTCTTGCAAGCTTTTTGTCCATATAGGGAACAGACATGTTTCAAAAAGTATCTTAAAACTTAAACTCCATCAGCAAAACTTATTTTCCATGTAATGACATCAAAAAAGGCAAGAATTTATTCTGTAGAATAAAGAGAACTCTAACCATGCTACTATGATAGAGAAAAAAAATAACAGAAGATTCAAAATACCAATATACCATCTCTATGTTTTTGAAAGGAATGATTCTGGTTTGTATCTGAAGATGTGAGTTCAATGAACATTAAAATATTTCATTTAATTATATACATAGACAGATGACAGGCAAATATAAATTATTTTTATTTTGTTTTTTAAAAAATATCTGCCCAGGCATGGATGCCTATATTCCCAGCACTTTGGGAGGCCAAGGTGAGAGGATCACTTGAGCCCAGGAGTTCAAGACCAGCATGGGCAACATGCCTCTACAAAAAAATTAACAACAAAAATGAGCCAGGCGTGGTGCTGGTGCCTGTCATCCTAGCTACTCAGGAGGCTGAGTCAGGAGGACTGCTTGAGTTTGGGAGTTCCAGAGTGCAGGGAGCTATGATTACACCACTGTACTGCATCCTGGGCAACAGAGTGAGACCCCATCTCAAAAAAATTTTTTTTCACTTTCTGCTTTTCTGAATCACAACAGTCCTATAATATCTTGCCCAATATTTTAATATATCAGTATACTGCTATTAGCTTTAACCAGCCTCACATAGTACAGGAGATCAGGAAAGCACAAATTAATAATGATGAAATTTCACTCCAAAGCAGGAGCAGAAAGTCAAAATCACAGCAAAGCAAAGAGTACAAGACCTGGATCAAGGACAGGTCTTTGCAATTCCAAATTTTCCCTCACTTCCTCTGGTTATCAATACAGATAGAATTAAAAACCATATTTTGTAAGAATATTTGAAAGCAAAAGAAAAATTATATAGATAAGGTTGTTTTAACTATTAGTAAGAATTCATTTATACTATATTAGGGCTCATGTTAAATTCATATAGAGTCAAAATTACGATTTTAAAAAAGAATGTACTGGCTCATAGGAGATCATAGATGATGAGCACAAGAGTTACGCGAGAGCTCCCAAGGGTAAGAAAGCATTCCGACATGCTTCTTCATCAAAACATCAGTGCAAGGGTCAGAGGAAGGTGAAACTCATTTTCAATATCATCCTAAAGGAAACGATGTAATACAGGAATGACTACAGCTTCAGCTGCCATGAGAAGGACACTGAGATTGTTGTGGATGTTAATATCAGAACCAAATTGAAATCCAGGCCTAATGACCCTCTTGTCTGTGATCTTTCCAGTCAGTAGCTCTTAAGCAGGCAGTCCACAGTAGTCACCTGTGGACCTTTAATCAATAAATTGACCAGTACCCAAAGTTCAGAAATCTGATTCCACCTAGCCCCAAGTAACTGCCTCATACCTGGCAGAAGCATTGCACAAGGCTGCCCCCTAGTCAGGGAGTGGACAACCAGTGCTTTCCCCAGTCCACCATGTTTTCTCAAGTGTTGCCATGCTACATGTCATCCTAGGAAATTCTCTTTGCCTCGAAAATGTCTATTCATTCTTCTGGAAATTTCTTTCTGACAGGATCTCCTGACCATGCCCTTGTCCTAACCACCACAAGCTCTTCTATGTCCACAAGCCCCATCCACAAGCTCTGCTGTGTCCAAAAATTTTAAATTTTTGTTGAACTCCTTCCTTCCTGTTCTTGGTAACTAAAATTGTACACGTTTTTAAAAGAAACATTAACAGACTTCAGTATGAAGTTAAAATTAATACTAAAAATTCCAGAGTTTTCTTTTTTTCTTTTTTTTTTTTTTTGAGATGGGATCTTGCTGTCACCTAGGATGGAGTGCAATGGCACGATCTCAGCTCACTGCAACCTCCGCCTCTAGGGTTCAAGAGATTCTCCTGTCTCAGCTTCCAGAGTAGCTGGGATTACAGGTGCACACCACCACACCAGGCTAATATTTGTATTTTTAAGTAGAGACAGGGTTTCACCATGTTGGTCAAGCTGATCTCGAACTCCTGACCTCGTGATCCACCCACCTCAGCCTCCTAAAGTGCTGGGATTACAGGCATGAGCTACCATGCTCAGCCAAATTCCAGAGTTTTTCTATATGCATACAATGAATTACAAAATGCAATGAATTGAAAATTGTAAATATTCATTCAATAGAATCTATGAGGGTTCTGTTGGAATACTAAAACATATTGAAAACAAATAATGCTGAATATGTCATCTTTTTTGCAATGTAGGCATGCTACTTTCTTTCTCTTTCCTAATTACATTGATTGGAGCTTCTAGGACAATAACAGTGAACACAATGTCTTTGAAGTTACTTCCCCCTAAATTAGAAATGTTTCTATTGAATCAGTATTTTTCTCAATGCAGGTAAGTAAAGAGGTGATTAAGGAGGTAGCTATATTATTATTTTCAATGAATGTGTTTTGTTTTTTAAAAAAATTAGTTATGGGAATTAGTTTGTCAAATGCTTTTTGGCATTCTTCAATAGAATCACATGCTCTTTCTCTTTAATCTATTAACATAGAGTATTATATTACTCATTTCTTATTTTAAAACAATTCTTTTCATGTATTGTTTAAGTCAAGCTTATTGAAGTTTCTTACATGGAAATTTTTGTTGGTAATATTATATTGCTTTCTTTTTTATATATGGCATGTTCAACATGATGTGGTATCACTATGGAATTTTGATATAAGGGCATTTTTTTCATTATCTTTCATTACTAAACATCTCATGCATAATACTCTGGTCTGGATTAGTGGACAACACATTCTGGGTACAATGAGGCACTGTACAATCATTTAACAAACAGTATAAATCCTCCTCTTCTTTAACATAGTTACATTGATTCCATTTAACTGTGCGACTTGCAAGACAAAAGGGATCAAGAGGAGATATTTTATACAAAGCCATTGTACTCATATTCTTCATTTATTTGGCTTTCTTTTCTTTCTTGTTTTCCTTTTATATTAACATAACTAAAACAGAGTGTTAACTGCATGAGCATTTGAGTCAGGCAGACCATGCCTCTGGGTATAAGTGCTGAAGCTTACAGATCTGTAACACTGGACAAGTTATTTGATCTCTCTGTGTTTCAGTTTTCTTGTATAGAGTATACACAAAAACAGAACTCAAAAACAAAGCTATTGTGAAGATTAAATGACACGACAGGCATAATGTGGTTAGCACTTTACAGGTACTTGACAGGGCTATGCCTCTCTTCCTATCTTACCCCCAGGCAACTCCCCACTCTCTCTATTTACGAATATATGTCCATGATCTACAATATCCTTTAGAAATGTCACATTGTCTTGTCTAAATTCCTTACCTCCACTGACTAGTGCACATTCTGCTCTTTGCAGATATACTAAAACCAAACAACCAAAAATGCTTTAAAACATTTTTTATTAATAATCATGAGGTTATACACTGACCTGTGAGACCTAGAACATACAAAAATTTACTAATATTTCCATAAATGTACTGTTTGGACATATTTTCTTCTGCTAAGAGAGGAAACACCCACAAAAGCTGCTCACTACACAACATCATTACCCACATGGCCTGAACAATGCCAACAAGGTGAATCATAATATTTTGCAAAGTATCAAATGGTGCTAAAAGTTCTACATTTGAGCATTGAATAAATATTGAAACAACTGATGATAATTGTTAACAATGACTTCTTGACCTTTCATGAATTGTTTGCCCCCAAACATCATCACCTTTTGTACACAAATAGTATTTTTTCAGAAAAATTGCTTGATGACACTATTAGGACAATACTGTCTTTACCTGTTCTAGTGAAAGTCATTTGAAATGGCAAAAGACATTGCTCTGTATTATCCACAGCAGCACAGTACTATTAATCCTCCAAATATACAAAGCTATGTCTTATCATGCCAATCGAACAGATTTTACAAATGATGTTGCTTATGTAACAGTCATACAATAGTGGATAAATTGCTCTTGAACAATTTCTGTCAACATTTGGCTTTTGTTATTAATGTGGTACATATCAAACGTGCATATCTATCATATCATTTTAAAAATTGTTTAGTTAGAAAGGATCTGAAGGATCATCTCACTTAATTCCTTCCATTTACGATGATACTGACTTTGAGAGAGAAGTTAGATAACTTGTCTAAAGCTATGTAAACAAAGAGTGGTAGAGGCAATACTAGACTGTAGACCTGCTCATTCTAATTCAGTGCTCTTTCCAACACAGCCTGTTGTCTCCTTAAAGCCAATGTGAATACCAGCATTGTAGTCTGGAAGTGCTAGGAAGCACCTCTCAGAAGTAGATGACAGACAATGGAGATGGCTAGAAGAATGCTGCTAAGTGCTATTTACTGACCATATACACATTCGGCCTCTTTCTGTGCTCCATTTTTGCATCACTGCTTCCTAAAACAATTCCACTCCAGCAAACTCTGAACTGCTTTAATTCCTTCCTCAAATCCTTCAAACTCTCTTCCCCCAAGGGTGCTTCCTTCTTCTCTATGCTTCTTTTTTTTTTTAATTTTCTCTGCCAGAAATTCTTCCCCCTCATGTTGTCTAGCCTTAGCTAATTCCTACTTATCCTTGAGGCTGTAACATAAATGTAAATTCCTCAAGGTAAACTTCCCTGATTCTTGCTAGTCCTTATTATGGGCCTCTGTTAACATTCTCTCATAACTGGTTTATTTCCCCCATAACAGCATTTAGCATATGTTCTTGTTGTGTCTTATTTATTTGTCTATCTTCCTGACATACTATAAATCCCAGCAGGGACAAGAACAGTCTTTTGTTTGTTTGCTTGTTTGTTTTTTTTGAGATGGAGTTTTGCTCTGTCACCCAACCTGGACTACAATGGCATGATCTTGGCTCACTACAATCTCCACCTCCTGGATTCAAGTGATTCTCCTGCCTCAGCTGGGATTACAGGTGCCCACCACCACACGCCCAGCTAATTTTTATATTTTTAGTAGATATGGAGTTTCACCAGGTTGGCCAGGCTGGTCTTGAACTCCTGACCTCAGTCGATCCACCCTCCTCAGCCTCCCAAAGTGCTGGGATTACAGGTGTGAGCCACCGTGCCCGGCCGACAAGAGCTGTTTTTTATCTTTCCCACCATTTTACAACAAAACTCAAAGAAGCTACTCCATGAAAAGTTCTTCACTTTCAAAGTATCACACTCACTATAAAAGATGAGCTATTTCTACTTCCTGGGGCAAATTCTTTGAATCATGTTAGAAACCATGCCCCTTCTTGCCTTACTGAAGAGATAAAACTTTTGATGATCTTGTCTCTATTGTATAATTCACCCCTCCCCCTCAACTGGATCCTTCCAATGACTTTGTTTTCCTTTTTAAAAATTAACATTGCAGTAAAATATATACATCATTTACCATTTTAAAGTGTGCAATTCATTGGTATCAAGTGTATTTACACTATTGCACAACCAACACATTATCCATCTCCAGAACTTTCACTAATGGCTTTTAAACAAACTCGAGCATTCTTCAAACAAAATGTTTTGCAATCTCATTTGTCACCTGTTATGTCATCTCATCTTCCTCCTGTAACACTCTTTCTCTTCAAAGTCAGCTTCATATCCCATGGTATTTTCTCACTAACCTCCTACTCCTAACTCACTCCAACTGGGTTGAGTGTATCATTCTTCCAAATGATTTCAAAAAGTCAATAGCAGGTCTCCATAGGGATGAATTCAAGGAGCTCTTTTCAGTTCTCAACAGCATGATGAACTGTTCACCACTCCTTCCCACTCAATACACTTTTTCCTTCACTTCCCTGGCCCAGTGCACTACATCGTCTGTTTTCCCTCCAGGTACTTCTTTCCTATATCCTGTCCACGTTCTTTTGCCTACACAAAGCCATTCAGTATAAGAATCTCAGAAGACTCTCCCCTAGGTTCTCTCCTGTCTTCACAGTATACTTTTTCCTTTCCTAAATAATCTTCTCCTTATCCTTGGCTTTGGTTATCACCTGTTTATGTTGGACTCACATGTTTAGATGTTACAGTCAACCAAAACCTTTCCATTGAGCTAAAGTAAGTATTAAAAATTGTTTTTCTGATAATTCTTTACAAATGCCTCAAACTCCACATGTTCCAAATAAAATTCCTAATATAAGCATTTTATTGTCCAGGTTCTCTACCTCAGTGAATGTCACTATCATTCAATGTGTTACATGAGTCAGAGACCTGGAACTCAATTTCAATTTTTTTTTTTTTTTTTTTATTAAGACAGAGTCTCGCTCTGTCACCCAGGCTGGAGTGCAGTGGTGCAATCTCCACTCACTGCAAGCTCCGTCTCCCCGGTTCACGCCATTTTCCTGCCTCAGCCTCCCGAGTAGCTGGGACTACAGGCGCCTGCCACCTCACCCGGCTAGTTTTTTGTATTTTTAGTAGAGACAGGGATTCACTGTGTTAGCCAGGATGATCCCGATCTCCTTACCTAATGATCCGCCCACCTTGGCCTCCCAAAGTGCTGGGATTACAGGCGTGAGCCACCGTACCCGGCCTGGAATTCAATTCTGATACATCCCACTCCTCCCATCCTCATGCCTTTGATCGACAGCACTAAAGATTTTACCTTATAAATTTCTCTCTTAAATCTTCCTTTCTTTTTTTTTTTTATTTTTTATTATTATACTTTAAGTTCTAGGGTACATGTGCATGACGTGCAGGTTTGTTACATATGTATACTTGTGCCATGTTGGTGTGCTGCACCCATCAACTCGTCAGCACCCATCAATTCGTCATTTACATCAGGTATAACTCCCAATGCAATCCCTCCCCCCTCCCCCCCCCATGATAGGCCCCAATGTGAGATGTTCCCCTTCCCGAATCCAAGTGATGTCATTGTTCAGTTCCCACCTATGAGTGAGAACATGCGGTGTTTGGTTTTCTTGTGATAGTTTGCTAAGAATGATGGTTTCCAGCTGCATCCATGTCCCTACAAAGGATGCAAACTCATCCTTTTTTTATGGCTGCATAATATTCCATGGTGTATATGTGCCACATTTTCTTAATCCAGTCTGTCACAGATGGACATTTGGGCTGATTCCAAGACTTTGCTATTGTGAATAGTGCCGCAATAAACATACGTGTGCATGTGTCTTTATAGCAGCATGATTTATAATCCTTTGGGTATATACCCAGTAGTGGGATGGTTGGGTCATATGGTACATCTAGATCTAGATCCTTGAGGAATCGCATACTGTTTTCCATAATGGTTGAAGTAGTTTACAATCCCACCAACAGTGTAAAAGTGTTCCTATTTCTCCACATCCTCTCTGGCACCTGTTGCTTCCTGACTTTTTAATGATTGCCATTCTAACTGGTGTGAGATGGTATCTCATTGTGGTTTTGATTTGCATTTCTCTGATGGCCAGTGATGATGAGCATTTTTTCATGTGTCTGTTGGCTGTATGAATGTCTTCTTTTGAGAAATGTCTGTTCATATCCTTTGCCCACTTTTTGATGGGGTTGTTTGTTTTTTTGCCTGATTGCCCTAGCCTTAAATCTTCCTTTCTTTGGTGTCACTACCCTAAATATAGTATCCCCATCCAGAATGCTGCAATAGCCATCTACATCTGGTTTATCTATGTCCATTCTGGTTCCAATTCAATACTTTCTCCACACTGCAACATATAATCACTTGAGACCTGTAAGCGCTTTCCACTGCTCCAAGAATGCCCACTGAGGACTATGAAAGCTTACGTTGCCCCTCAAGACAAAGCCACCTAACAAGTCCTGAATGCTCAGATCCCCCACCTATATTCCAGCCCCAACTTACAACCAGTTAAGATTCTCTCTCTAAGTGCCAGCCACCCCGGCCTTTTTCCAGCCTTTGTTCTCAGTAACATCCCTCCCCATTCCTTCTGTATGTTGTTCTGTCTTCCTGGGAAGCTCCCCACCCTCTTCAAATTTTAAATAGATAATTCCTGCTCATTCTTTGGAAGGCAAATCAAATGTCACTTGTTAGGAGAAACTTGCCACTGCTAGATCAAAGCTATGAGTTTTCATCTCATCAAGTGCATCTTCTTCATAGCAGTTACCACATTGCTAATTTTCTATTTACTTCTTACATCATACCCCAAATTCAGGCCCTCGAGTTGATGCAGAGATCATGCCTCTTTTTGTTCATTGTTACATCCCCTCCACCTAATATATCTGGAATATAGCAGGTACCCAATAAATATGTATCAAACAAAATAATGAATACATAAATGGATGAGTTGTACGGCCCTAAATATTTGTTGAAAAACCTTATTCTTTCAACAAATAGCCCATTATGTGATAGGCAGTGTCATGAGCAAAACTAACATTTATTGATCACTTCCTATGTGTCAGACATGGTGCCCAGAGCTTTGAGTAATCAGGCACTTCTTTGTGTTATTGTAACAAAAAGTTTGTAAGACAGATACCAGCATTAACCTTCATTTACAGACAAAGAAATCGGAGCTCAAAGAAGTTACATGATTTGCTAAAGGTAACTTAAACAGTAAGTGAAAGAGTAAGAGTAATACCAAGGTCAGTCAAACTTCAGAGTCTGATTGGGTTCCTTGAGTGAATGAAGATATTCATATATTTCAAACAACACAAATGCATGCACTGTCAATTTCATAAACATATCATGGTCCTAAAGTTAGGCACACCACTTTGACAACACTAACCCAAAGCCTCATTTACTTTAGACTCACAAATCTATCCAGTATGATAAAGGGTCACCTTGTATTTAAAATCAATAAACATAATACACTCCAACAGTTACCAAAACCCGTATAACTATTCCATTAGTAAAGACAATTCACTTTATGCTTGAGCAATGTACAATGAGCATATCTCAGAATTTCCATGAAACCTCATTCTTCTTCCGAATACAGTTAAGGAATTGCAGCAATTAACATAAACATTGCAGGACACCATTTTTTTTCTTTTCTTTTTTTTTTTTTTATTGCAGAAAGACCATGGGCACCAGGTGCTATATCAGATGACAGCAGGTTGTTGGCATCAAGTATTTAAAAAGATGCTAGGAACACCCTGAGCCCTATTTAACCTCATACAAGAGGTTGATTAAGTATGCCACTGAGGTATAGATGAGCTATCATTCCCTAATTGCTAAACATCAACTGACCAGTGATCTGGTATCTTTAGAGGGCAATAATGTTGCAATATAAAACAGTAAAGAGTCCATTTTTTGTATCTCCCAAATTTGCAAATATTGTTTTAAAATAAAGAAATTGATGTTGGTGAGAATGCAGTAGGATAGAAATTCTCACATATCCCTGTTGGGAGTAATAATTTGCACATCCTTTCAGGAAACGAATGTTTATTGTGTATCAAGATTTGATTTAGTATTTCTATGTGCTAGGACTTTAGCTCAAGGAAATAATCAGTGATGTAGATGGAGATATATTTACTCATTCACTCTTCTCTAAGTCATTTATCACAATCATTTTATCTCTTCATTAAACAAATAGTCACTGGACATTTTCTGAGGGAACAAAAAAGGAGAAAGACAAATTATGCTCCTGTAGGAAGCCACATAAGAAACAAGATAATTTCAATTTGTTGGTACAGAAGAGGCAGGGCCTTCTTGCAGACAGGGCATCACAGAGGCTCACGCTAATACTTGACCCCAAGTATGTGTTAGTTAGATAATGGGCAGAACATTTGAATCAGATGGTACAGCCCAGAAACACAGAGAGAGAGAGGACAGAGAGAGAGAGAGAGAGAGAGAGAGAGAGAGAGAGCACAAGACTGCAGCACAATGAAGGGATGAATCAGAGCAACAAAAAACTGCAGAGTACAAAGATTAAAAGGAAAATATCATAGGTTGCAGGAACACGGACATTTTTGTTATCATCTTTGTATGTTTCTATGCTGCCAAAATTTTCTACATTGTACAATGGAGAAAAAGAAACATTTTAAAGGTCATTTAAAAAGCCAGTAAAATATAAAATGATTATAATAGCACATGTAGATGACCCATAAAGTATGTCATCAAACAATTCTCACATCAGAGGACCATTGTGAGGAAGAAAAGAACAATAGATGTCAACAGTTCTAGCAAGTAAAATACTTGTACATCTCCTACACATACACACACATCGAAGTATTTTTGCAATAGTGATAGTCATTTCATACAAAAATTTACTTTAGACATTACTTAAAAATACAGTCATTTCTCATTATTTGTGATGGTTATATAGAAACACACACACACACACACACACACACACACACACACACACACACCACTCATATAATCTTAAATACCCAAAACAACACAGACTGGTAGATTCCATTTTCCTCTTTATTACAAAAGAAAGGAAAAAAATATATATTCACAAGTGTTAGGTAACTTTCCTAAGCCTACCCCACTAGCAAGTGCCAGAGTTGGGATTGAAACTTCCTCCAGCTGGCTCTAGGGCTCTTCCTGCACTACCCTGCACTACCCTGCACTGCCCCCTACTGCTTCCATCCTCTGAAAGCTGATATCTGAAGGCAGAACTCTTGCTTTATCTGGCCTTAACTGGGAACATGCTTACTGGGTGACACAAATCTTTTGTCCATCTGTGCATATCCATAAATGACCAGGAAAATGCCACAAGTACTGATTTTGAGGTAACAAATTACCACAAATGGGAAAATTCATAAATATGGAATCCACAAATAATGAGGATTGAGTGCATATGGAACACCCATATTATGGATAAGTTCATGTCCCCCTATGATCTATACACAGAGATAAAAGTTGCTAAATCTCTGTTTCTCTTAAAAATTGACCTTATTGAGTCAGCCGCGGCGGCTCACGCCTGTAATCACAGCACCCTGGGAGGCCGAGGTGGGCGGATCATGAGGTCAGGAGGCCGAGACCATCCTGGCTAACAAGGTGAAACCCCATCTCTACTAAAAAATATAAAAAATGAGCCGGGCATGGTGGCAGGCACCTGTAGTCCCAGCTACTTGGGAGGCTGAGGCAGGAGAATGGCATGAACCCGGGAGGCGGAGCTTGCAGTGAGCAGATATTGCGCCACTGCACTCCAGCCTAGGCAACAGAGTCACACCCAGTCTCAAATAAATAAATAAATAAATAAATAAATAAATAAATAAATAAATAAACAGACAATAATCAGGCCAATTTTTAAGAGAAACAGAGATTTAAGAATATGTTCCATTACAAATGTGGCTAAAATTTTTAGAAGTCCAAATTAACCTAGAATTACCCTTATGTGACAAAACCAGTAGCCACTACCAGAAACTACAGGAAGCTATAACGAGAGAAGTAAACTAGAAAGATCTTTCCTATACCTTGGACAGATATTTCAAAACTTCAGTCTAATGGTCATTGTTAACTCTATGCTTTCACTAGAAGTTAAAAAGCAAACTCAGTGTCTTCTAGTGGGAAAAGAAAGAGGCACACATTTTCCACACAATAGTAGAGGCAAACTGAAACCCTCTCTTCTTAATTGAGTAGAAAAATTTAGTGAAGGTGAACAAATTAATAAAAGCTGCAAGTGAAAATATCAAGTCCCAAGGAAGGCAAAACCTAAGAATTTTGTAGAATAACTATTAGTAACATGTTTTGCTGCAAGTTAATATTTAGGATAAATCGATTTAAAAAATAGGAAGATGAAAGAAAAATGAAAACATTTTCAATAGATAGGTTTTTTAAACGTAAATATGTTAACGTTTTTAAGGACTTGATATTTACCAGATGCTTTGTAAGCATTATCTGCAATCCTCACATTAGTAGTGCTGGGTAAGAATTATTATCTTAGATTTACACATGAGAACACTGAGACACAGACATGCTAAATAATTTACCTAAGGTTCCACGTAACTAGTATTTTGAGGAGATACTATTTTAAGTTAGATCAGCTTGGATACAAAGTCCATTCTTATTCTATTGCACAGCAGATGCTGCTTCCTGAAAATAATACCTTGAAAGGCAATCAATAGTTATTAAGAAAGAACTATTCTAGAAGAATTACCTGCTTTGCTGGAGATTAACGTTTAATACAAAATTATATTTTAAAATTAGAAGTCAGCAAAATCCTTCAAACCTCTCTGTGTTAATTTTTATTCACTTTTTAGATTAGTTCACAGTGTCAGTAGCTTTAACTCTTTTTTTTTTTTTTTTTTTTTTTTTGAGACGGAATCTCGCTTTGTCGCCCAGGCTGGAGTGCAGTGGCGCAATCTTGGCTCACTGCAAGCTCCACTTCCCGGGTTCATGCCATTCTCCTGCCTCTCAGCCTCCCGAGCAGCTGGGACTACAGGCGCCCGCCACCTCACCCGGCTAATCTTTTGTAGTTTTAGTAGAGACGGGGTTTCACCGTGTTAGCCAGGATGGTCTCGATCTCCTGACCTTGTGATCCACCCGCCTCAGCCTCCCAAAGTGCTAGGATTACAGGCGTGAGCCACCACGTCTGGCCACTTTAACTCTTAATCAATTGTGGGATTATGGACCCCCTTGAGAATCTGAGGAAAGGACCCTAAGAACATACTCATATACAAATACTGCATTCAACTTCAGAGAGTTCACAGTAGCCCGATGTCCATATACTTAACCCCCTATGAACACCAGGTGAGGGGCCCTTGCTACTAGTAGGTACAGCTCCTCTCCTAGCTAGACAGATCAAACAGTCTTGAAATAATACCAGCTGTTATGTACCCAAATAGCAAGATGAGAAAAATGTGAATAAATAAATACATATTTCAAAGGTAAATACATAACAGAAATCGTATGATTGGAAGAAGTAAAATCTATGAGATAATGATCACTTTCGGAAGTGCTAATGAAATAAGTTGTGTCTAGCATCTGGATAATTAAACAGTTTTTTCACTTACTAGTATTCATAGAAAGCTAAATATGGAAATCTGTAAGTATTATTTAATCCACTCATGCCACCAAATATGCATAGAAACACTTGGTTGAAAGGATGAACATTTAACAAGAAATTATATTTGTAAATTAAGAAATAACAAAAACCTATAAGCCTCTTTTAAGTATCATTCTATTTTTTAATATTTAACATACAGTGACAATAGTTTTAACGCCTAATTGACATTGGGTTTTGAACCTCTTTGAGAACCCGAACAAACAACTTCTGAAAAATGCACATATAAAAATGCTACACGTGACTTCAAGGAGTTCACAGTGCCTTCATATCTATCTATTTAACGCTCTAGAGTTCAACAGGTAATGAACACAGATGTGAAAACTGCATAAAACTTTGAGAGTAAATGACACACCACAATTATTAATATATTTTTGGTTATATCATTATCCATACTGAGTACATCTTGTTGATCTTACGTAGATAAAAGAGAATGAGTTGAAACTCCTAACACTAAATATAATTTTCTAAGTTATGGAAAATAGTTTTTATGTCTTACTACCTTCTCTCTTTCCACTGTTTCCTCTAATTACCTATTTAGCTGAGAGTGATCTAAGTTATTACCCTTACCCCAAAACTACTTAATGCTTTTTTTTAAGAGACAATGCTAAAAGTTGATGATTAATGGATAAAAAGTAGCTTTGAACTGATCAGTGGGTCTCTATCTAATTAAATTCATTAACAATTCCAAATATCTGTTAGAGTAACAAAAACCAATTTGGTATGTTCTTCAAATAAAGGCATAATCTAAATGACAGTGAGAATAAACATATTCTCAAAATTTTAATCCATTGCTTTTAAAAGGGAGCATCACTCATTTCTTTGAACTTGAACAAATAAAAAGGGTATTATGGAAATCCTTTTTAAGCATATACTATATATATTAAAGCTAATTTAATCCTGAAAACAATATGAGATAGGCACTATTAATCTATTACCTATAAAATAGCTAACTTCTTTTTAGAAAACCAAAATGAGCTTCAGACTATTTAAACAATTTTTCCGAGACTGCATTGTATGAGTGAAGTTAGGATTTGATTTAAATCCATGACAGTCAGTGTCCCATCTCAATCTCTCTTCTTTACATAAAGTTATCTTAGTTATTTCAAATCCTATGAACCAACATTTCATGACCAACTACTGGGTCAGACACTTTTCTGGATGCTTTCTAATTTGATAAGAATGAAAGGAAAAGAAGAGTAAGGAGCAGTCTGAAGATCACACTATAAAACACTTCAAAGCTAGACCAACCATCGGTCCAATTACAATTTACAATCACTCAATCAGAATACAGTTACCGACACTTGATATGTGGAGACATTTGCATGTCAAACTGACTTTCTATAAAGATGCTTTATAAATTCCAATATTCCATTAACTAAGAAAACATTTTAGTTATATATGCCTATATAAATGTGTGCATATATGATATATATGTCAATACACAGATATATAGACATACATGTATTGTATATATGCACACACATATATACATATATAGACGTGTGTATATCTAGATATGCACACATATACATATATGTCTACATATGTATATGTCTATATATGTCCATATATGTATATATGTGCCTATATGTCCATATATGTCCATATATGTATGTGTATATATGTAGATATACACACACGTCTATATACACATATATAGACATGTGTGTGTATATATAGATATATAACATTATAGTACATATAGACATATATAAACATATATATATAACTATAATGTGTTCTTAGTGGAATATTAGAATTTTACTTATTTATTTTTATGATTTTTTGAGATGGAGTCTCACACTGTCAGCCAGGCTGGAGTGCAGTGGCGCAATCTCGGCTCACTGCAACCTCTGCCTCCGGGTTCAAGCGAGTCTCCTGCCTCAGCCTCCTGAATAGCTGGGATTACAGGTGCCTGCCACCATGCCCGGCTAATCTTTGTATTTTTAGTAGAGACGGGGTTACACCATGTTGGCCAGGCTGGTCTCGCACTCCTGTCCTCAGCTGATCCACCCATCTCGGCCTCCCAAAGTGCTGGCATTACAGGCATGAGCCACCGTACCTGGCATGGACCTGACATTTCAATATTAGCAATGAAATGCATATCCACTTTAGGCTTCACTCCTATTTTCAAGGGAATAGTGTTGTAAGTATCCCTTTTATCCTACCAAATATTGTGCACACTTTGGGATATGGCATAAAGGAAACAGTAATCGAACCTTGTCTTACTAGTACAAACGTGACTAGTAATTAACAAAGACATATATTACTTAGATGTTTCCTCCTGAATTTAAAATAATTCACCTCTTATTTAGAAGAAATGCTCTAAACCAAGTTCCAATTTTCCATCAATAACAAATACTTGATTGTTTATTTTGAGAATCCAGAATGTAGGTTCCCTAAACACTTGGGAAGAAAAAGAGCCAAGAAAAACTCAACAATTTCAAGTGGAAACTGCTATTAGTAGCAGCAATACACAATCTAAAAAGCTGAAGATAATATAGAAGAAAATAAAAAGGTAATCTGTATTTACAGGTTGGATACAGCCCAATAAAATCAGTATTCACAGACTCTCTCAGAGGGAACTTTATACTACAGAGACTGTATCTTATACTCAAAAAAGCAATTTAAGTATTTTGTGAGTGATGATCTCAATTTTCCAATGGGGCTGATTTCATTAAAGAAAGATATTTTCAAGTGTCTTTTTTTTTCAATGGCTGCTTAAATCTAATAAACACGGTGGTTTCTGGAAAGAATTCATAAATGTTCTCCAATTCTTAATCTGTTTTCCTAAAACACATGTTGTTTAAAGAAGTAAGGTAATTCCGAAAATTGTGTAGTAATTTCTTTGAAGATTATAAGTGAAGCACAGATGGTAGGTAATACATTGCTTTACAAGATATATTTTTATATGCAGGATGATATTACCAAGAACTTTGTACTGTGCCATTTTTCTCTAACAATACATGAAATAGTGCCATAACAGGTACATGGGGGAAAAAATAAGGCAAATCAAATAAAAGCTTAGATATAATACTTTGCTTCAATACGTTAATAACAATTTCATATCATATATTAACTGTATATTAATCCTACTTACTAATTGAGACTAGTCAAAATAGAATACACAAGATGGTGTTCATAATCCAATATTTTTTGTCACCTCAAATTTTCAGGCTCCATCATTCATTCATTCATTCATTCATTCAATAATTATTCATCAGCTTCTACCAATTACCAGACACTATGCTGGGATGTAAAGATGGATAAGAATATAATTCAATCTTCAAGAATTCTGAATAATATCTGTAATAAAATGAATGGCTTAAAGTAGCATTTTATTGGTTTATTTTTAATTGACAAATAATAATTGTGTATATTTACAGTGTACAATGTGATTTTTTGTCTATGTACACATCATAGGAAGAGTCAGTCAAGCTATTAACATATCCATCACCTCATCAACTTATTTTTTTCAGAATGAGGACATTAAACATTAGTTATTTTGGCAATTTTGAAATATTTTATACACTCTTATTACACAACATTTACTTCTGACACTATAGGTAGTACCATTTTTCTTTAGAAATAAGGAAAATAAAGAAAATGTATGCCTGGTGAGGGGGCTCATGACCGTAATCCCAGCACTTTGGGAGGCTAAGATGGGCAGATTCCTTGAGGCCAAGAGTTCGAAATCAGGCTGGGAAATATGGCAAAACCCTGTCTCTACTAAAAATACAAAATTAGCCAGGATGACAGGTATGACAGGGATGACACACCTGTCATCCCGGCTACTCAGGGGGCTGAGGCACTAAAATCACTTGAACTCGTGAGGTGGAGGTTGCAGTGAGCTGAGATCATACCACTGCACTCCAGACTGGGTGACAAAGTCACTGTCTCAAAAAAAGAAAAAAAAAAAAAAAAAAAAGCTTGCAATAGAGTAGATAGAGCCATTTATTCATTTATCAGTTAAGTGGAACTCTGTCTGAAAGTAAATAAATAATTAATTAAATAATACAAAAGTAAATTCAAAATAACTTAATGTCAGTGCCCTGAGAAAGTAAAGTTATGATTTTTAAATTAAAAATAAATTTCCAGTGTATTTATTACAAAAATGTTATTCAAACCTGGAACTTCGATATTTTACTGTTTTATAGCTGTATTTTATATCAGATTAGCTAAGATATTACTTTATCCAAAGGATCTGCTCCCACAAAGCTAAATATATGTGACTGATACCCCACCTGCATACTCAGATCTGAAAGAGTAACCCCCAAGAATAATTGGGCAAGGAAGTTTGTTAAAGGCAATACAGTACCACCACCAAAGGCTATTAATGGAAGAAAGAGCAGAGTGCTCTGAGGAAGAAGTGCCAACAGCTAGAATAGACACCCTGTAGAAGTGCTCTCCCCAAACTCAAACAACTTCTGCATAATAACCAAGGAGGTCCCTGGGACCTGAGAACTGTCCTTTGTAAGTACCTGAGAGAACAAACCAGCCTCAGTCATTATGATTAACCATAGAGATGGCCTCTCTGCATATGGCCCACTCCAAAAATGATAATGAGTCACCACAGGATTAAGGACTTGATCATTAGAAAAAAGAAATAGCAGCACTTCCTCCCAAAGGACTCAGCAGTGCTCTGCCAGAGAGGGCCTTGATACAGTCAGGATGGAGGCTGATTCTCAGCCAGACTCTACCCAGCTAGTAAACTCTAAGTACTGTGCAGTAGTTTCACAAGTGTGCTCTAGAGGCAGAATGTCAGGAATCCAGTTCTCGCTTTCACATTCATTCGTTGCAAGACTTTAGTTAGCCAAGTTTCTTAACTTCTCTGTGACTTCAGTTTCCTCATCTGTAAAATGAGTATGGTAATAATAACAAATACACCTCAGAGAGTTAAAAATGGAAGGAGGTAATATATGTAACATTTAGCACAATGTCTGGCACATTTGCAAAGTGCCAAAAAAGTGGCTATTTTTTAAGGCAAGGGAGCCAAGTCTAGGAAGAAAACAATTAGAGAAAGGAAATTCAATGCACCCAAGCATTACAATTCTACCACATACAAATAAACTCAGTAAGCTCAGTTGTGCAGAAAGCAAAACTCTAGGCCTGTCAAAAAGGTAGGGAAAAAAATGATGGCTAAATAAATTAAAAAGGGAGTTATAATTATACCTGTGCCTGTTCAAAGTGATTAGAAGGTAAGAGAGAAGGTAAGAAAGGCAATAAAAGATCACCATGAACAAAATACAAGGAAAAATGTGGCAGACCATTTTGAGTACATTCATTAAAACTAATAACAACCATAAAACATTTTCTCACTTTCCTTCCCCAAACACCCCATGTTAGGACAGTGTAAAAGGCACATCCACGTGACTATCAAAGTGCAGACTGGGAGGTAGAACATGTACAGCTTGTAATTGCCAGATTTACGTGTGGAGCAAGAGATGAACCAGAGAATTATAGGCCAATAAATCTGAATTCAATTTAGGAAAAGAAATGGAAAACACGTGGAATTGCTGAGATAGCAATCCTTCAGGAAATTCTATAACTGTACTTCCTAAAGCAAGACCAATGGCTTGGCAGCATGAAAATCACACGAGCGGAGGGGAGACGTTTTTCAAAATGTAGATTCTGGAGTTCTACTTTGACATCTTGAAAGAGATTTTCTGGAGAAGAAGCCAAAGAATCATCACTTTAGACAACTTCCTCCTGGTGACTCATCTGCACATGGAAGTGTGAGACCTCTGCTCCACGGCACAGGAAAAAAGTGACCACAGGACATGATGAATAATAAATTAAGCATGAATATATCTTTTCAATTTGGCGCTACTTATTCTGTGATTAGCTACATAATAAGAATTATCCATATTGCTTTTTAAGTGATATCTTACTTCAAACACACACATTACATGGTCAGAGTACTCAGTTTGAGGAATCAAACTGAATTTCAATACCTGGTTATAATAAATTTAAAATAGCTGTTGAGTTTTTAATCATAAAAAAACTGTAGGTAAAATTGTCTAGTTCATTTCTAATATTATATTTAGAGTTTATAATTTGTTTTGTAAAAATCCATTTTTTTTTTCTTTTCGGTTTCAGTGGGAAAAAAAAAAATAGAGGACAGATAACCTTCTATGGAAGAAAAGTCACAATGGCCAAAGGAAGAAAGTTGAGGTTATTCAGTAAAGAGTTCAGTCCTTTTTACCTCGACTCTGGAACGACACATGCATCTGTTCCCAATTTGAAGAAGATATATTGCAAACAGATAAGTTCATTTTTTCATGGCTGAACACTTCTGCTCAGAAAGTGAATGTATAAACCCTGGCTTCATGCTTTTGTTTATCCATGGAAATCAATATGAACTTTAAATAAAAAGGCAAACAAAAAAGAAAGTACACTTCATACTCCAAATTCTTTAATTAATGCTAGCACTGTATCTCTTTTATCCTCAATCTGGATCCCATCTGGAAGTAGCAAGATGAAAAGGAAAGGACCATGGGAGATGAAAACCCATTTTCCATCACCCACTTCTTCCACACTTTTAAAGAATACTTCCAACAAAAGCACCACCATGACATTCCTAAAATACAAAACATAAAAGTGGATAATTCCACCTGCCAAACTTGAAACTATCCAGATATTAACCAAAGCATATTACTACCTTAGAACCTTGAATTGTCACTACTTCATCTAATGAGTCAATTTGAGGTGATTTAGTATGATGTTATTAATCTGTCTATAATGTATACTGCAATGATAAGACTTAGGGGAAAAACATTTAGTCAATTGTATCTCAGACAATCGATAATAGCTTTTCTTATTTGCAAAATCATTCTTTAACCTTCTGTGGGTCTATCAAGTTGTTTATAAATGTTGACTTATGTTAAAAGTACCAAAACATGAACCATATTGTCTTATTTCCTACACTAATTTCATGCGTACATCCCATGTCTTTCCAGTTTATATGAACAGCAAAAGGTTTAACATTTACTTTTTGTGTGTGCTAGGTACTAAATAGAAACTAGAATGCATATTCATATTACTTACGCTTATATTTCTTTTCTATAAAAGTAAATATAAATGTCTTTCATGTGGGGAAATGCCAAGAAACATTCACATTAAAAAGGTGAAAGAAATGCAGACCACATGTAAGTGGTATCCCTGGAAAAGAGTGACCAATATCCCAATAGCATCAACTACCATACTTGTATACAGGAAATTACAAATGCATTCTATCAGGGGAAACTGTGATAGGAATCCTATTGTTGTCTACTCTTCTATCTCTTAAACTGTAAAATTCATACTTTCTATGTTAAATAATTATTAAGCCTAAGTAGTACACAGAAGCCCTCCTTATGCAGTTTCACTTTCTGTGGTTTCAGTTACCTGCAATCTAAACGCATTAAATGAAAAATTCTAGAATAACCAATTCATACATTTTAAATCGTGCACCTTTCTGAACAGCATGATGAAATCTCACGCCATCCCACTCCATCAGCCCTGGACATGAATCCAATGTATTCATGCTGTCGGCACAACCTGCTCATGAGTCACTTAGTACCTCTCTCTGTTATCAGATCACCCGTTGTGAGATAACAGTGCTTGCATTCAAGCAACCCTTATTTTACTTAGTTGTTCTTTTTTATTATCAGTTATTATTGCTAATCTTCTTTTGTGCATATTTTATAAATTAAACTTTACCACAGGTATGTATGCACAGAAAAAAAAAAATACATGTAGGGTTTGGTACTATTGCTGGTTTCAGGCATCTACTAGGGAACTTATTCTATGAGGACAAGGGCATACTGTTGAATGGAGGTCCCCAAGTTCTCACTGTCTGAAAGAGAGAGAATCGGAAAGTACAGAAGCCTCCATGATAGAGGAAAGGCCCCCCACTTTTTTCAAGAGCCTGAAGTGAGAGTAACTCTTCCACCAGCTAATGAAATGCCATCAGTCATAAGGGCAAAAATAACCTCAAAGCAATGGTAGATGGAAAATGGAAAAAACAAAACAGGAAGACAAAGTTTACAATTTTCTGTGCATGGGTTTAGAGGCAGGGAGACACAGGAAGGTGAAAGATTATATCACTTAAATCTTTATTTTTGCCTTATTCATACTTTAAAATTTATAAATCATTTATCTTGCACAGAAAACATCCTTTACTTTAAACCTAGCTCAATGAAAAATGAGAATTATCTCTCATAAGGCTCTAATAATTCTAGAACACAATACAAATATTCTTCATAGCAATGCTAAGTCTTCTAGTGTTAACATGCAGGGGGGGAAGGAAAGTACTTTCTCAGCCTTCTCTCATTCCCTCAATGTCCCTCCTCATTTCCTCCTTTTCTGCCTCTCTCCATTTTATAATTGCAGTAAATCTTACACATAAAAACCTAAAACAGAAGAACTCCTGAAGTTTAACTGTCTGATCCTCTTCGTCACTCTTTCCTGGAAGCAGGAAAATAGCTATTTTCTTTAAATATCTCTGTGACTTATTTGCCACAAAGCTTAAAAATAAGATGAACATCTCAAGACATGTAAGAAGCCGATTTACTACCGAAAGCTCTCTTTCAATGTATGCATGAATAAATATGCTATACTCTATATTTTCTCTTTATGAAAATACAGATATATGCAGGAATATGACATTATGTGTATATAGATACATTTAAACAAAGATGCTCTTATTTAATAGTGCCTAGAACTGAGATGACTGAATCATAGCTACTACATAAACATCTTTGCTATTGAGGAAGAAAATATATTTTTTAAAACTGAATTTGTTGAAGTTTGAATTTAGCAGATATTTGGTAATACCCTAATATTCACTTTTGCCCCATTAAAACTGGTATTCAGGAAATACACTAATGAATATATACCTTAACATTCAAATGGCTAAAACTTTTTACTGTTTCACAAGGTTATTTTTATCAACACTGAGAGATAATCCACATAATAAAATAACATTTATCAGTCACATATCACAATGATACTTTCTGAAATCTGACCATTGGTATGATGCCAGGATGCCTGCTTTTTGTTCACTCCAGCTCACTTGCTCAGAAACTTTCACAAGAACACTGAAAGTCCCACTTTCTATTCTGCTTTCTGCCGTTAACCTTCTATGAAGCTTGTAACAAAGTCATACCCACAACCAGGTTCCCAGATGCCCTATTTAAAAAATAACAGATCGACATTATAGTTAAGATCCTAGCATGGAAAATAATTAGGAGGGCAAACAGCAACATTTTCAGCACTTTGCTGTCACATCATCAAATAAAATCAGTGGAAGAAGTTGCCAGAGGGGGGAAAAATATTTCTCACCTCTTGAGGAAAAACGTGGCACATAAACCCCCAAATTATTGCTTAAGGCCAACCTTATGCCTCTCAGCTGTTTGTTTTTCTCAGTCACACTAGTGCAGAACTCTGACTCATGCAGTCTAATATCCATCCCTTGCTGTATTACCTGTGCACAAAATGAAGTCCCTGTTGTACTCCTTCTCCACTGACATTTCACTCTTGCACTCAGGACAAGTGTCTCCAAATAAGTGACAACCCTAAATCACACTTTAATCCTAACTTTCCAGAGACACAAAGGGAAAATTACAGAGAAAATAAGGGGAAGATAAAAGTAGGAAAATAAGTATCCATATGTGTGTAGGGGATAATTGGAAATGCAGAAGGGGAAGGGGAAAGTTAAAGAGAGTCAAAGGAGAAAGAGAATAGGATAATAATAGAGGGTCCAAGATGGCCGATTAAAATCTGTAACACTCACAGAGAGGTATGAAAGCAAGGGATGAATTCAGCACCTTCAACTGAAATATCCAGCTTCTCGCACTGGGACTGACCGGGCAAATAGCTCGGCCCACAGAGAATGAAGAAAAGCAGGGAGGGTCAGCAGCCTAGCCAGGAGTGGCATGGATCGAAAGGAACTCCCACCCCCAAAAGAGAAGCGGCGAGTGACTGTACGATCCCACCTGGGAAACCACACTTCTCCCACAGATCTTTGCAACCAGTGGATCAGGAGATCCCTTTGTAAGCCCACGCCACCAGGGCCTTGGGTCTGATACACAGAGCTATGTGGAGTCACAGCAGAGCAGCTGCTCAGGCACACACAGAGACCCAGGAGTTTTGCATACTCTGGTCCCAGGATTCCTGGCAAGGAGGGAGATACATAACTACATACACCTGGGAGTGGGGCTAAATCCAGGGAGCCAGGCAGCATCTTTTTAAGGACCCCACTTCCATAGCACCTCACAAGTTAAGACCCACTGGCTTGGAATTCCCTCAAGCCAGTGATGACAGGTTGGGGTCTGCCTGAGAAGGACCAAGTTCCCAGAGAGAGGGATGGCTGCCATCTCTGTGGTTTGGTCTACTCAGCTATTCCAGCCTGCCAGCTCTGGAGAGTCCAGCCTGTCCAGAAGAGGAGGGGTCCCCCACAATGCAGCACAGCTGCGCTACCAAAAAGCAGCCAGACTGCTTCTTTAGTTGGGTCCCTGATCCTGTTCCTCCTAACTGGGCGTGACCTCCCAACAGGGGTCTCCAGACATCTCCTACAGGCATAGTTTAGGCTGGCAATAAGACAGTACCCCTCCCCCTGCCCCCTGGGACAGAGCCTTCAGAAGAAGAAGCAGGCTCCTATCTTTGCTGTTTCACAGCCTTCACTGGAGATACCTCCAGGTACAGGAAAAACTGAGGCAACTAGGGTATGGAGCAGACCCCTGGCAAACTGCAGCAGCACTACAGAAAAGTAGCCTGACCATTAAAAACAAACAAAAAACGACAACATCAACAAAAAAATCCTCACAAAATCCCCATTCAAAGATCAGAAACCTCAAATATCTAAGGTAGATAAGCCCACAAAGATGAGAAAGAATCAACACAAAAATGCTGAAAACTCAAAAAGCCAGAGTGTTGTTTCTCCAAATGACCGTAACACCCCTCCAGCAAAGGCACAGAACTGGGCTGAGGCTGAGATGGTTAAATTGATGGAAGTAGGCTTCAGAAGGTAGGTATTAAGAACTTCACTGAGCTAAAGAGGCATGTTGTAACCCAATCAAAAGAAACTAAGAATCATGATAAAACAATACAGAAGCTGACAGCCAGAACAGCCAGTTTAGAGAGGAACATAATTGACCTGATGGAGCTGAAAAACACAACATGAGAATTTCACAATGCAATCACAAGTATCAACAGCAGAACAGACCAAGTGAGGAAAGAATCTCAGAGCTTGATGGCTATCTCTCAAAATAGGATAGGCAGACAAGAAGAGAGAAAAAAGAATGAAAAGGAGTAAACAAAACCTCTGAGAAATATAGGATTATGTAGAGACTGAACCTTCAACTGACTGGTGTACATAAAAGAGAGGCGGGGAACTGAACCAAGTTGAAATACATACTTCAGGATATCATCCAGGAGAACTTCCTCAACTTAGCAAGACAGGCCAACATTCAAACTCAGAAACTGCAGAGAACCCCAGTAAGATACTCTAAAACAAGATCAACCCCAAGACACATAATCATCAGATCAACCCCAAGACACATAATCATCAATCATGGTTGAAATGAAAGAAAAAACTGTTAAGGGCTGCCGGAGGGAAAGGCCCAGCCAACTACAAAGGGAAGCCCATCAGACTAACAGTAGACCTCTTAGTGGAAACCCTACAAGGTAGAAGAGATTGGGGGCCAAAATTCAACATTCCTAAAGACAAGAATTTCCAACCCAGAATTTCACATCTAGCCAAACTAAGCTTCATAAGCAAAGCAGCGATATGATTCTTTTCAGACAATAAAATGCAGAGGGAATTCATCACCATGAGGCCTGCCTCACAAGAGCTCCTGAATAAAAGCACTGAATATGAAAAGGAAAAGCCATTACCGGCCACTTAAAAGACACCCTAAAATATATAGACCAGTGACACTATGAAGCAACCACATAAACAAGTCTGCAAAATAACCAGCTACCATCATAATGACAGGATCAAATTCACATAAAACAATACTAGCCTTAAATGTAAATGGGCTACATGTCCACAATTTAAAAACACAGAATGGAAGGCTGGATAAAGAGCCAAGACCCATAGGCATGCTGTATTCAAGAGACTCATGTAAAGTGCAAGACACATAGGCTTGAAATAAAGGGATGAAGGAAAATTTACCAAGCAAATGGAAAACAGAAAAAAGCAGGGGTTGCAATCTTAGATTCTGACCAAACAGACTTTAAACCAACACAGATCAAAAAATACAAAGAAGGGCATTACATCATGGTAAATGGTTCAATTCAAAAAGAAGAGCTAAGTATCCTAAATATATACGCACCCAATACAGGAGCACCCGGATTCATAAACCAAGTGTTTAGGGACCTACAAAGAGACTTAGATCCCCACACAATAATAGTGGAGATATTAATACCCCACTGACAATGTCAGATCATCAAGACAGAAAATTAACAAAGACATTCAGGACTTGAACTCAGCTCTGAATCAAGTGGACCTCATAGATATCTACAGAACTCTCTACCCCACAACAACAGAAGACACATTCTTCTCATCGCCACATGGCACTTACACTAAAGTTGATCCTATAATCAGAAGTAAAATACTCTTCAGCAAATGCAAAAGAAATGAAGTCACAACAGTCTGTCAGACCACAGTGCAATCAAACTAGAACTCAAGATTAAGAAGTTCACTCAAAACCATACAAGTACATGGAAATTGAATAACCTGCTCCTGAATGACTTTGGGGTAAATAATGAAATTAAGGGAGAAATCAAGAAGTTCTTTGAAACTAATGAGAACAAAGAGACAATGTACCAGAATCTCTGGAACACAGCTAAAGCAGTGTTAAGAGGGAAATTTATAGCACTAAATGCTCACATCAAAAAGCTAGAAAGATTTCAAGTTAACCACCTAACATCTCAACTAAAAGAAATAGAGAACAAGAGCAAACAAAACCCAAAGCTAGCATAAGACAAAATATAATCAAGACTAGAGCCAAACTAAAGGTGACAGAGATACGAAAAGCCCCTTGAAACATCAATGAACCCAAGAGGTGTTTTTTTGAAAAAATAAATAAACTACTAGGTAGACGAATAAAGAAGAAAGAGAGAAGAATCAAATAAACAGAATTAGAAATGATAAGGGGGATGTCACCACTGACCCCACAGAAATACAAACAACCATGAGAGAATACTATAAACACCTTTATGCACATAAACTAAAATCTAGAAGAAGTGGATAAATTCCTAGATGCATACACACTCCCAAGACTGAACCACAAAGAAATTGCATCCCTGAAAGACCAATAATGAGTTCTGAAACTCAGGCAGTAATAAATAGCCTACCAACAACAAAAAGTCCAGCACCAGATAGATTCACAGCTAGATTCTACCAGAGATACAAAGAAGAACTGGTACCATTTCTGCTGAAACTATTCCAAAAAATTGAAAAGTAGGGACACTTTCCTAGCTCATTTTAGGATGCCAGCATCATCCTGATACCAAAACTAGGCAGAGATACAACAAAGAAAACTTCAGGCCAATATACTTGATGAACATGGATGTAAAAATCCTCAATACAATATCGGCAAACTGAATCCAGCAGCACATTAAAAAGCACATGCACTACAATCAAGTTGGTTTCATCCCTGGAATGCAAGGTTGGTTCAACAAACACACATCAGTAAATGTGATTCATCACCTAAACACAACCAAAGACAAAATCCACATGGTTATCTCAGTAGATGCAGCAAAGACCTTGATAACATTGAATATTAAAAACTCTCAATGAACTAGGTATTGAAGAAATGTAGCGTAAAATAATAAGAGCCATACATTTCAAACCCGCAGCCAATATCATGCTAAATGGGCAAAAGCTGAAAGCATCCCCCTTGAAAACTGGCACAAGACATGGATACCCTCTCACCACTCCTATTCTATACAGTATTAGAACTTCTGGCCAGGGTAATCAGGCAAGAGAAAGGAATAGAGTTATCCAAATAGGAAGAGAGGAAGTCAAACTCTCTTTGTTTGCAGATGGCAGGATTCTATATCTAGAAAACCCCATTGTCTCAACCCAAAAGCAACTTAAGCTGATAAGCAACTTCAGCAAAGTCTCAGGATACAAAATCAATGTGCAAAAATGGCTAGATTCTCATATGCCAACAGGCAAGCAGAGAACCAAATCAACATCTCATGTTTAAGATATCTGCAACTGCCCCATGCTTGCCTGGTGCACTCTACCCAACAACTTCTGAACTACATTAGCAATTTCCAATGAACTTTTTATGTTGCTTAAGGTAGTTCAAATTGGCTTTTTGTATCATGAAATGAAGAGTCTTGAATGAAAGTCTTGAATAAAATGCTCATATTCCATCAAAAATTAAAGTATCCATTTCTTGTTTTATTTGAAAACAAATTTTGTCCTCCTATCATTGTGATAGTCATGGAAGCAACCAATCCATTAAAAATTAAGAAGGAAATAGAGAATGTCAGATAGAAAAATAGACAATACCAAATTTCAATTCTTGTCAGGCTGGTCATGCTACATCCTCACCATCAATCTTAATTTAATAGCAATATACAAAGATTCTAGAATGAATTATCCTAAATAAAGTAACTAGTATCTTAATTCTTATTTTAGTTTAATAATTGACAATTGAAAACAAACCAGTTCCCATTTCCCTCAGTCACAATAAAGGACATTATGCCTAGTATCACAATAATTACTTAATACTGCTCTGGAACAACTAGACACTATAATTGTCTAGAATTAATAAGAGAACAAAACACAGAAAAGGAGGCAAAATTAAGTATAAATGATAAGGCCCTGTATCAGACTACTCAAGAGAATCTATGGAAGGAATACATAAAACCTTATGATTATCTTTCCTATGATTATATGAAAATATACAAAAATTTATAAATTGATGAATGTCACTTGGTAAATATATCAGAAGATCCCATTCTAAACTGCAACATAAGAAAAATGTAATAACTCCATATCTCAGAAAGCTGCAAAACACCACTGAAGGGCAGAAGCAGAAACTTCAAAATAGTTTTCCCAGAAATGTTTAAATAAATCTGTGGACAGAATTGTATTCAGAAATAGACTGAAATATGTGTCAAAATTAGTATATAATAAAGGCAGCATTTAAAGCATTGAAAACATCATAAATGCATCACTGGCCACAATTCTTCACTTCATCCTGTATCTATATCCTTGCCATGCCACATCAGAGACACAGTGTATATCCAAGCTCCTTGACTTTGGACCTTGCCATGCAGCAAACTTGCATTAGGCAAATCAATGTGTTCAAAGGGACCTTGTGTTAATTATGAGGGTAAAACTTAGGAGGCATCACATGTGAATGCTTGCTCTATAATGCTTTTGCCATTACCAAGGGAATGTGTTCTATTTTGTCAGTGGTTCCAGAATCATGTCAGATACATGCTATAGAACTGCCCCAGACAAGCTATATAAAGCAAGAGGTGCCCAACGTCACTCATGGTTCCATAGATCAACAGCATCTGTCTTAAGCCATTACATACTATAGTAGATAGTTCTCAACAAAGCCTGAGCAAGTGTGAGGGAAAGATGTATGACTCAATATAGAGTGTTGAAGCACCTGTTCGGTAATTTTAGGAAAAATGGGTTAGATTCCAGTTTCCTTATCTACACTAAAAGTATTTTATGTATATCAAAGATTCATGTGGATAAAAAGAAAAAAGAAAGTGGTTTCTTTGAAACTTTTGAAATGCTGCAGATTTGAAGAATACAAAACTAAAAGTTACAACATAGATGACTAATCTTAAAAAACATTAACAAAATCAAACCATCAACAAATTCATTTTATGACAGAAAGGGGCCAATTTTAATATATAGAGAGCTCATATAATCAAAAAGAGAAGACAAAACACAAGTTGGCAGAAAAAGGAAGTCTTCATAATTTAAAAAATGTAAATAGTTTAAAACACATAAAAATTCCCAATGCTGCTATGAATTTACACTTGCAAAAAAAATTAATATTTTACCCAGCAGATTAGGAAAAACTTAAAAGCACTGGCAAGTGTGTGCGGAACCAAGCATGCTCAAGCATTGTTGAGTGACAATTTGGCAGAATCCACTACAATTATAAATAAATATAGCCCTTAACGCAGTAATTCCACTTCCAGAAATTTTGTTACATAAACTAATTAACTCACATGTACTTAGATAAGTACGCTGCATTATTTTTTAATTATAGAAACAACTTTTAAAATAACCTCTTTGTCCAGCAATAGGCTATGGTTAAAAAAATTACAAGTTACAAGTTATTAATATCACACAAGTATGAAGTTGTTCTACATGCATTGATAGAAAAAAAATCTCCAAAGTATATTGTTATGTTAAAAACATACAGAACATTTTATACAATGCATTTTTATGGGAAGGAAGGCAGGGGAGGGAGGAAAGTCTATAAAGAGGGAGGGCGGCAGGAGGGAAGGGGGAATTGTGTGTGTGTCTAGAAAATTTCTGGAAATTACTTAGGTAACAAAAAGAAAAAATGACTTAAAAAAAAAAATGACTGGAACCTGCAACTCTTGGGCAGATGGCTGTCCTCAAAGAAAAGGCTCCATGTGTTTCGTTACTCTAATATGATCCTATAATAAAAGCCTCATTTTTTCTGTTAAACACAAAAGTGAAAAACGGACTGTTTAATATTCTAAGACTACACTTCCTCTACTTTTCCTAAGATGGAATTCAGATAGACAGCACATGTATCAATGAAAGACTAAAGAAGGTCTCATATTCTCTGTTTTTATCCTGCCTATCACCAATATGGATGTGTTCAGCAAAAGCAAATCCATCATATATTTAACATTTATTGAGTCAACTATTAATGGGCCTTCATTATTGTGCATGTTTGAACACTATGGTCTAATTTTAATGTAAGTTACTTAAAAGAAATTCAAATTATTATGTGATTATTGAGTCTTCAAGTTTTACATGCTAATGGACACAGCGACTGACAGTGTATGCACCTTTTTCCTCATCCATGTAGCTCAAACAGGGATGGAAATCAGTTAAGACCTCCAGGGAAATATAAGTAAAAATGTTTTTGCTCTTTTCTAAAAATCATTTGGTGAAGCTGCTGTTCAATAATAGCAATAACTACAACTGAAGTCACTGAACTAGAACAAAGTTATTTTCCTTTGATATTTTCCCTAAGGTATTCTGATACACACCACTGGGGAAAAAAATGACTAATTTTAAAATATTTTTAATGCCAAGCCAAAAGGCATTTATATAAATGTTCTATTGGTGAATGAAGATAGAAAGTGCTATTTATACGAAAAATACTGTCATATGATGGAGATGATTTTTTAAAATCTCGAAGTCCAAGTTGCTCACCAGTTGACCATTAATAACTAAGATAAATATGACCCCTGATTATTTGAAGTTAAATATTTCTAATAAAGTAATTGAAGTAAATGTAAGGTAAAGGCACCATGCTGCCATCCAGTATGGGCTAAACAAGTTAAGAAAAAGGATCCTCAAGGATCTAGAACTAGAAGTACCATATGACTCAGCCATCCCATTACTGGGTATATACCCAAAGGATTATAAAGCATGCTGCTATAAAGACACATGCACACGTATGTTCATTGCGGCACTATTCACAATAGCAAAGACTTGGAATCAACCCAAATGTCCATCAGACATTTGACAGACTGGATTAAGAAAATGTGGCACATATACACCATGGAATACTATGCAGCCATATAAAAGGATGAGTTTGTGTCCTTTGTAGGGACATGGATGCAGCTGGAAACCATCATTCTCAGCAAACTATGGCAAGAACAGAAAACCAAACACCGCATGTTCTCACTCATAGGTGGGAACTGAACAATGAGATCACTTGGACTCGGGAAGGGGAACATCACACACTGGGGCCTATTATGGGGAGGGGGGAGGGGGGATTGCATTGGGATTTATACCTGATGTAAATGACGAGTTGATGGGTGCTGACGAGTTGATGGGTGCAGCACACCAACATGGCACAAGTATACATATGTAACAAACCTGCACGTTATGCACATGTACCCTAGAACTTAAAGTATAAGAATAAAAAAAAAAAGAAAAAGGACAACTATTGAAATGGATCAGAAAATATTAGTTACATTAGAAATTAAAACCCATGAATACGGATGATGTAATCCACTCATTTTTCAGTGCATATCTAATGAGCACTCTACTTGCATGGTGGTGTCTGGCTCATGGAACACACTAACGACCAAGACAGATATAATCTGGCTCAACACAAAGTTATAATTTTCTGTGAGAGACAGCTGTGAATCTATCACACAAACACCTTGTACAATGGATTACTCATACAGGCATTCAATTTGTTCTAATGTACTGAATTTGCCTATATGCCCCAGGCAAGAAGAAAGAAAAATAGTTATTTCTGTACCCTTAAATTTTTCTACTAGCAAGTATGAACTTGGCCTACATTTTTCTAGACACAGGAAGACCAAAAAAATGCACATTAGGATGGGGAAGAAATGAAGGAATTAAGCATTTTGATAAAGACTCTATGGCGGACCTTGATACATCCAGGAGGTAAAAGGGGAACAGCACACCTGCTAGAGCCGAGATTATCAAAGTTTGATCCAGGAACCTCTGAGTGTCCTAAAACTTTCAGGAGTCAAACAATCTTAATAAGATGTTATTTGCCTTTTAACTCTCATTCATTTGCATTTGACAGTTGAGTTTACCAGAGCCTATGTGATTTATAGTATCAGGAGTGTGAATGCATAAGGAGATATGAGAATCTAGCTATTTTTTGTTAAGCCAGATAGTTAAAGTATCTAGAAAGATCTAAAACAATGTTACCTTTCTTACTATTATTTTGCTGTGTAAAATTATTTTTTCATAAAAATGTTATTTATAACATGACTTATTTTTAATGAATTTCTAAATAAGTATTTTAAAATTCTCTCAGATTTATCTAATACCATAAATACAGATAGATATAAACCATAATAGAAGCTTTTTTGGGTTTTCATTAATGTTTAGTAGCAGACAGGCATCTTTAATGTGAGGACCACTACACTAAATCACAGTGAGCAGAAGATGAACTCTGGGCTACGGGGCTAGAGAAAGCGGTGAGGCTGATAATGAGAGGGCTTGCATGCCATGTTATAAATAATATAACGTGTCAAGACCAGAGGTAATGAAGATTTAAAACAGGGTTGCAACCCAAAATAGACATCAGAAATAAAAAAACTTAAGATATACATTAGAGGAAATGAGGCAACTGATTAGAAGTAGAGAGTAAGGGGCAGAAAACTGGGGATTTGGTGTCCACGCTTAACTTGAACACCTGTGTGGTAGGTGATGCCAGCACAGTGGTGGGAAGTAGTGTCAGAGGAAACACTGTGACAGGGCAGATCAGAACATCTGTCATTGTACACAGTAAGATGGATAAGCAGACGATGGGAATACAGGCTAGAGCTGAGAAGAGAGATGCCAACTGGAGATAAAAACTGGCAGTTCTCTTCATATGGGTATTTTAAGCCATAGGAATCCAAAGACAGATTCAGAGTCAGACATGGCCCAAAGCTAAGCCCTGATCGCCCAATCTTTTATAGTTAGACATTTTATTTATATAGAATAGTGTCATAAAGAAAACTGCAACCTATTCTTTTCCCTCTCAATTCAGGCTACAGCATACGTGTAACTACCAACAGTTATCCTTACTAGGTTGGTTACTAAGAACTGGATTATATATTCAATATGCAATTTTGAACAGCTCTATTGAGGTATGATTGCTATAAAATAAGTAGTACATATTTTAAGTGTACAACTTGACAAGTTTTGACATACACAGAAAACTACTACCAGAGCCAGGAAAATTAACACATCCATCACCAGCAAAAGTCTTCTCTGGACTCTATAATCCTTCCCTCCCAGCCCTCCTGCCCTCCTCCCTCAGTCCCTAGGCAATCACGGAACTACTTTCTGTTGCTAAAGATTAGTGTCCATTTGGGTCAGGCATGGTGGCTCACGTCTGTAATCCCAGCACTTTGGGAGGCTGAGGCAGGCGGATCACCTGAGGTCAGGAGTTCCAGATGAGCCTGATCAACAATGGCAAAACCCCGTCTCTACTAAAAATACAAAATTAGCTGGGCATGGCAGTGCATGCCTGTAATCCTAGCTACTTGGGAGGTTGAGGCAGGAGAATTGCTTGAACCCAGGAGGCGGAGGTTGCAGTGAGCCTGAGCAGAGATTGCGCCATTGCACTCCAGCCTGGGCAACGAAGAGGAAATATCTGTCTCAAAAAAAAAAAAAAAAGTTTAGTGTCCATTTTCTATAATTTTATTTAAAATAAATCACACAGTATGTGCTCCTTTTAACTGGCTTTGTTCACTCAGCCTAATTATTTTGGCATTCTTTACTATTTTACAATGTACCAATAGTGCATTCCTTTTTATGACTACGTAGTATTCCATTATATGGATGTGTCAGAGTTTTGTGTGTGTACATTTTGATGTTAATGGATATCTGTGCTATCTCCAGTTTGGGGGCAGCTTTTAACATTTTATGCCATGTTGTTGTGCTGGAGATAAATCTTTCAGCTTTTGTGTCTCTGAAAAATTCTTTATTTTGCCTAAGTATTTGAAATATATTTTCATTATGTACAGAATCCTAGGTTGAGAGGTTTTTTTCCTTTCTGTATTTTCAGGATGTTTCTCCACTGTCTTTTCCTTGTATTATTTCTGACAAGCAATCTGCAATTATTTGTGCCTCTATATGAAAGGTGTCTATTTTTCTCTGTTTTTATGATTTTTCTCTTTATCCCTCATTTGTTCAATTTGATTATGGTGTGCCTTACTGTAGTTTTCTTCTTTTTTCTTTGTGCTTGGGATTCATCAATCTCCTCGCATCTGTGAGTTTATGTATTTTCCATCAAATTAGGAAAAGCGTTATTCTTTCTATCTCTCCCTGTTTAAGAGACTTAAATTACACGTATACATGTTGTATTAGCCTGTTCTCACACTGGTGATACACACATACCCAAGACTGGGCAATTTACAAAATAAAGAGGTTTAATGGACTTTCAGTTCCACCTGGCTGGGGAGGCCTCACAATCATGGTGGAACGCAAGGAGGAGCAAGTCACATCTTACATGGATGGCAGCAGGCAAAGAGAGAGTTTGTGTAGAGAACTCCCCCTTATAGAACCATCAGATCTTATGAGACTTATACACTATCATGAGAACAGCATGTGAAAGACGCTTCCGCATGGATTCAATTACCTCCTACTGTGTTCCTCCCATACCACAAGAAAATTCAAGATAAGATTTGGGTTGAGGACACAGCCAAACCATATCACATGTATATTAGGTAATGTGCAGCTGTCCCATATCTCACTGATGTTCTGTTCATTGCTAAATTTTTGTTTTGTGTTTCTGTGAATTACTTGTATTTCTGCAACCTAAAGTTTATTTTTTTCTTCATTAATGGGTAATCTGCTGCTAACTTCATGTTTATTTTTAATCTCATATATTGCAGTTTTTATCTCTACAAGTTCAATTTCAATCTATCTTCCATATATCAACTTTTGGACAGTCATATATGGACTGTAAAGAATACAGTCATAACAAATGTTTTATTTTTATCTGCTAATTATAACATCTGTGATATTTTTGAATCAATTTAAATATATACAATTTTCCCCTAATTAGTGTTTTTGGCTTCTTTGTATGCCAGACAATTTTTTATTATATGCTAGACATTATGAATTTTACCCTGTTGGGTGCTGGGTATTTCTGTATTCCAATAAATATTATTAGGCTTTGTTGTGAAATCAGTTAAGTCACTTAGAAACAGTGTGATTCTTTCCAGTCTTCCTTTTAGGTATTGTTAAGCTGAACCAAAGCAGTGTTTAGTCCAGAGCTAATTATCTTTCATAACTGAGGCAAGACACTTCTAAGCACTCTCCCCTTTGCCCTAAGAAGTATGAGGTTATCCAGTCTGGCTGAAGGGAGCAGGCACTATTGCAAGGCCTTCATGAACACTGGGCATGATTCCCTCTAGCTGTTTTGGTTGATTCTTTCCTTGGCAACCAGTAGTTACTTCATAGGAAGACACAGATCATTTCTAAACTGCATACTCAAGGGGAACCCTGGGCAGATCTCTGGTGTTTTTGCTCTTTGCAGTCCTCTTCTCTCCAGTATTCTGAATGCGAGCCACCTTGGTCTCCTTACGTACTCAGCTCCATTCCTTAACTCAGAGTCTGTCCAGCTCAACTTGGATTCCACCTTCCTGGTGCTATGGCTGGAAACTCTCTCAAGGCAGCAAGTTGAGATAATCCTAAAGTTCTTTGCATTTGTTTCCCATCTCTCAGGGATAACTACTTTATTACCCAAAGTCCAGTTACTTGAATATCATTGTTCAAACATTTTGTCCATTTTTTGGGACAGGATATGCATACCTCCGTTTATTGCATTTTACCTTATTGTACTTCACAGATAATGTAGTTTTTACAAAGTGAGGTTTGTGACAACCCTCCAACAAGCAAGTCTATCAGCATCATTTTTCCCACAGCATGTGCTCACTTCATGTCTCTGTGTCACATTTTGGTAATTCTCACAACATTTCAAAGTTTTTCATTAGATGATATCTGTTATGGTGATCTGTGGTTAGTGTTCTTTTTCTTTTTCTAACACTTACCAAATTTATTTGACTATGGAATGTTTCTGAGAAATGTCTTGTAGCATTAGCTTCTGAAGAACATATCGTGAGATATGCACTCAAACAGAGACCCAAAAACTTACCTAGGGTTCTAGAATTAAAAAATACAGATTCCCAAAGCTCACTCTATGTACTAATCTCTGATGTACTGTAATTGTTTCAGAGTGCCACAAACTCTGCCCATTTAAGATGCCAAACAGTAACTAAGTGTGTGTGTTCTGACTACTCTACTGACTGGCCACTACCCCATCTCTTTCCCTGTCCTTGGGCTTCCCTATTCCTTGAAACACAACAATATTGAAATTAGGTCAGTTAACAATTCTACAATGGCCTATAAATGTTTAAGTGAAAGGAAGAGTCATACATTTCTCACTTTATATTAAAAGCTAAAAATGATTAAGCTTAGTGAGAAACCACGTTGAAAGCCAAGACAGGCCAAAAGCTAGGCCTCCTGCACTGAACAGTTAGCCAAGTTGTAAATGCAAGGGAAAAGTTTCTGAAAGACATTAAAAGTGGTACTCCAGTGAACACACAAATGATAAGTGAAATAGCCTTATTACTGTTACAGAACAAGTTTGAGTGGTTTGCATAGACCAAACCAGCCACAACATTCCCTTAAGCCAAAGCCTAATCCAGAGTAAGACCCTTACTCTCTTCAATTCTATGGAGGCTGAGAGAGGGGAGGAAGCTGCAGAAGAAAAGTTGAAAGCCAGAAGTGGTTGGCTCATGAGGTTTAAGAAAGAAGCCATCTATGTAACCTAAAAGTGCAAAATGAAGTAGCAATGCTGATGAAGAAACTGCAGCAAGTTATCCAGAAGATCTAGCTAAAATAATTGATGTAGGTGGGTACCCTAAACAACAGATTTTCAATATAGACAAAACAGCCTTATATTGGAAGAAGAGGTCATCTAGGACTTTCATAGCTAGACAGGAAAAATCAGTGCCTGGCATCAGAGCTTCAAAGGACAGACTGACCTTCTTGATAGGAGCTAATGCGGCTGGTAACTTTAAGTTGAAGCTAGTGCTTATTGACCACTCTAAAGATTCTATGGCCCTTAAGAATTATGCTAAGTCTATCCTGCTCTATCAATAGAACAACAAAGCTTTGATGACAACATATCTTTTTATAGCATGGTTTACTGAATATTTGAAATCCACTGAGACCTACTGCTCAGGAAAAAGAGATTCCTTTCAAAATATTACTGCTCACTGACAACATACCTGGTCACCCAGAGCTCTGATGGAGATATACAAGGAGATTACTGTTTCCTTCATGCCTGCTAACACAACATCCATTTTGCAGCCCATGTATCAAAGAGTAATTTCAAGTCTCAAGTCTGCTTATATAAGACATACATTTTGTAACGCTATAATCACTATGCCATACATAGTGATTCCTCTGATAGATCTAAGCAAAGTAACTTTAAAACCTTCTGTAAAAGATTCGCCATTCTAGATGCCACTAAATATCCTCATGATCCATGGAGGGAGGTAAAAATAACAATATTAATTATTCCAATGCCTATCGATGACTCTGAGGGAATCAGAAGTGGAACCTGAAGATCTGACTGAATTGCTGCAGTCTCATTATAAAACTTTAATGAATGAGGAGGCTTCTTAGAGATGAGCAAAAAAAGTGGTTTCTAGAGATGACATCTACTCCTAGTGAAGAAACTATGAACATGGTTGAAATGACAACAAAGGATTTAGAATATTACAGAAACGTAGTTGATAAAGCAGCGGCAGGGTTTGTCAGGATTGACTCTAATTTTGAAAAATGTTCTACTGTGGGTAAAAATACTATCGAACAGTATTGCATGTTAGAGAAATCTTTCATGAAAGGAATAGTCAATCAATGTGGCAAACTTCACTGTTGTTTTAAGAAATTGCCACTGCCACCCTCATCTCCAGGGCCATTACCATGATCAAGTTAGCAGCCAGCAGCATCAAGGCAACACCCTCCAGCCGCAAAAAGAGGACTTGCCAAAGTCTCAATGGTCCTTTAACAATTAAGTGTTTTTAATTAAGGTATGTACCTGCTTTTTTAGGTATAATGCTCTTTCACACTTAATAGAATATAGTATAGTGTAAGTAAAACTTTTATATGCACTGGGAAACCAAGAAATTCATGTCACTCACTTCTTTGTGAATTTCTCTTTATTGCAGTGAGAAAACCAAACCAGCAATATCTCTGAGGTATGCTTTTACTTCCTTCAGAGGAAGTGAGAAAGTAGAAAAGATTTTTTAAAAATCACCTAGATTTTCACATTTGTAAGTTGGTTTAGAAATAGTCCTTCTTTGATACGGTAATAAACTATGTGAGCGCTGAAGGCTACATACAAGAACAATCTTAGGGCCTGAAGATGTTTTTTACATCTGTTGGTCAACCACAATGTTGGAGTTTCTATTCTCTCTACAATAAAGGCAACAACCAGCCATCAGGCCTATTCTCAAACAGTGAGGAGGAACTCAGTAACATTTGAGACACCTGGTCCATCGCTGGATTGATCTATCTCTGAAAAATGTCGCTTTATATTAAACTAAATAAATATTTTAAAAACAATAAAATAAATATATTTCCTTTTGGCTTCTACTCAATAGATGCAATATATGAAAATAACAAAACGCCAGAATTCATAAAACATGCCAGTCATACACATACAGTAGCCATAGACATACACATTCCTCCCTGCAGGGCATTGGAACATCCATCTCTGACAAAGATTTTTCATTACATTTTCTGTATTGTTCAATTCTTTTAATCTTAGAATGTAACCGAATCTTCCTGAACACTTTGAAAATCAGATTTAATGGTAAACTGCAATATAACAAATAGTTGAAAAATCAAATACTACAATTTAATATTGTATGTATTTAAGATTATACCATACATGGATTATCAATTATGTAATGATTTAGGTAACTGTAAAACTATAATGAGTACCACAAAACAATCTTAAATCAACCAATCAAATCAACAATACCCTGTTCAGTTTTTACTCCAGATAAGACTGTCTGCTCAGGATATTTTTCCACTACACATATTTGTTACACCAATTTAGTTTGGAATACAAATGATGTTAGTAATGGAACTGGATCAAATTATCCATACTGGGAATCTGGAAGTTAATTCTCATCTGTATTTATTTGTTTGGAAGCCTGGGTATGACAGTCAGTCTGCCCACTTTGATTTTAGGCTATTCCACTTCAGCACTTCATAGCAATGTAACCTTGGCAAGTTCTTTAACCTCTGAGTTGCAGATCCATCACTTGTGTAACAGAAATCGTCATACCAACTCACAAGGTAATAATAAGAATTAAATGTGTTTATATATGAAACATTTAGAACACTTATTAGGCACATAGTTTGTGTTTAACCAACGTTAACTAACATTTTTTTTCATTATAATTAAAATTCAGTGTTCAAATAAATTCCAGGTATTTCCATGTTGCTGGTTATTTGGACCTTTGTTTAATCAGAATATAATGGCAGAATGTAGGTGTTTCTATGCTCCCAGTTATCAGAGGGAATTCAGGGACTGAGACACCATATTATTCCTACTTACAAAGGAGACTGCTTGGCAGTGTCTGGATGCTGTTGTTATAAAATCCATGCTACAGACAGGCAATAAAGATCACATATCCATTACATAAATGGCCCAAACAAGGCAAAGGCTACTTAAGCAATTTGCCTGAGTCATCCATGGAGCAAACAACTTCACTCAATCTATCATACATAAGCAAAACAATGAGTTATGTGAGTAGCACTATTGTAATACAAGGAATACCCAAACCTCCAAAAAGGATTTTAGTCATATCCTAGTAATGCTCTTGACTTAGTAGTGCTCTTGCTCTCTTCTATATTTGTTCTTGATTTTATATAAACCATTGAGTATACATTCGTTTCTCTAAGCTATTTGAAACTATTTTACTTTATTAAAGATGACAGAGGGGAGGGGTAAAAATGTGACTTTTCATAATTTTTCCCAACTTCTAAGCCTGAGGTCCTGCAATATAAGTACAATATGAAGTTCCTAAGATGCCAACTAGATGAAGCAAGTAGAGCATGAGAAAAGGAACTGCAATTGTTGAGTAAAGAAGGAATGAATGCACAGACATTAGAACCTAAAATAAAAACAAATTTCTAATTATTATAAACAATGAGAAATTACTAACACATGGTAGGAATTCAACTGTGAAAAGTTCCCATGGAAAATTGCCTCCACTGACATCATTCGGGGTCTGACTGCATCAGCCGCATGCAGAGGCACATGCCTACATTCCATTGACATCACATCAGGTGCAAGCAATTTGGGTACATGAAATGAAGTTTATAAAAGTATCCAGCTTCCCCTTAAAAATGGCAGTTTATTCCTTCTTAACTTAAATGTGGTTAAAACAAATACTGTAAGATTCCATTTCAGTGAGTAGTTTATTTGGGTCTCTTTGGTCATTTGAATACATCACGCTAAGGACTATCTCTCTTGAGAACATTTATCTGTTCTCAGGGTCCATAATTTACTTCAATAATCCATATCTCACTTAAGTGCCTAGACTAAAAAACTTACAAAAAATCTTAGTGGTGGTTACGAGTAGCTTATAATATTTTAACTAAATGCTGGCGTGCCCTAATGCATTAGCAAGTCCCTTTGTTATACCCCAACCTCTCTCAGAGGTCAAATAATAATCTGCTCAACTAAAAACAATTCATAGGCTCCTATTAAAAGAAACCACATCGTTTCACACTTTTGTGGATCATTTCTTACATATTTTTAAAAGGAAGAATAGGTTAAAGCTGTATTTTAAAATCTGCTTTCATTGAAAAGTATTTATTCAATAAGGACTTACGGTAAACATTAGAAATTTAAATCATTTTAGTCTTATGAGCTTTTAAAATTGGATGTTTTGCTACACATAACCTAAAAGGCATTATCATATGAAATTTATTCCACCTCTAATCTATAAAACCACAATTATTTCATTAGTCATTTTAATTAAAACAGGAACACCAAATACACCTAGTCACTACAATGTATAGGTTTTGACCTATTGCACACCTAAAAATAAGAGAAATGTAGAGCATTCCTGCATTATAATATTCTTTGTTATACTGCCATGCCCAGAACATTTTTCCCTAGAGAAGTGCTAATTTCCTTCTTAGTTCATCAAATATGTAATCACTGGTGCCAAGTGGCTCTCAGTAAACCAGCTTACATCTTAAATCGTGAACTGCGTTCATTGATTTATTCAAAATCTACAATTGGCTATGATTCATTTTGCAACATCTGATTGCACCTAGTATCTGTCCTTGATTTTCAACCAAGTTCTTCCAAGCCATTGGAGTCTTTAAAAAGCACAATAGCTCCCTCTAGCCTCTTTTTACATACCACACCAAGAGGTCACATTTAATCAAAGGTTACAGGTTACACTTACTCTCTTGGCTCAGCTTCTGTCATGTGGCTCATCAAGCTATGCCACTATCCAAACCTAAGGATGCACAATGCCAAACAGTTGTGGTGAAACACCAAGCAAAAAATATCCATTTAGAGTGCTAAATGACAGGAAGCAACAATCAAATATGGTTTCATGAAGAACCTCAAATCTAAAAATAACTTCCCCAAGTAAAAGCAAAATAAGGCAAAAGAAAATGTGACTGTCACATATATTATTACTTAGTATTTTGTCCTTTTAGCATGAAATTTTTTATTGTTCACATAAACTACATATTTGATAAAACAAATGCAATCTGATTTTTCATACTCAAAATCAAATATGTGGTGAAGAACAAAAAAACCCTCAAAGAACACATGCCCAAATTATTTCCCACAATGGGCAAATGGAGAATACAGTATAAGCACTTTATTTCACTACAAAACATGTTTATATTTGTACACATATACAGAGAGACAGATTTAAATTTTGAGACACTCCTTCCCAAAAACTGTTAAAACTTAGATTTTGAACTTATTCCAACTTGCCTTTTTATGACTGAAGTACCACTTGTAGACGGTATTTGTTTTTCAAAATAGCACTAAATTATGTTTTTAAAAATAATATTTAAGGTTTGCTACCTTGGCCAAAACTAGATTTTAAAATTACATATCATTTGCTGCCAATGTATTTACTACTCAGCAGAGGACTAGGATGAGCTCCAAAATGGAACATCCTTTGGAACTACAGATGATAACACATGTTAGATTTAAGCTATACATTCTGTATTTTCTCATTACAGTTATTTCAGAAAAAAAAAATCTGAACTATCTACCTTTGTGATTCAGTTGTTACCAAATTTACAGGGTCAATATTGCATTCCCCACCCCCTTTGGCTATATAAACTAAAGCTTCTAGGCTTACTACTATCAAATTTCAAATTTGGAAATGGCCTTAGTGACAGTTTAATTCACATCTCATTTTTGTAGATGAAGGTATCAAAGAAATTACATGTTCAAGTTCAAAGCCAGGTTAGTGAAACAACCTGAGTTAAAGCCCACCTCCTTCAACTTCTCCCCCAGTGCTCAATTACACTACATTGCTAGCTATCTTGCCATTCCTGATGTTATATGGATATGATCTGTTTTTCACTAATTTTTTTATTACTGTAGAAAACGCTTTAATTTATTTTTCAGTCCATTCTTATCCCTCCCAATACATAATTTTTAAAAGACTTTTTGGTTGTTGTTCAGAATTTGAGGTACAACAGAGCTGGCCTAAGTTTCTTATTGAATCCTGCCCATATTATAGGAAGGAAGCACCTGGGGTTTGATCCAATTAAAATAAAAAGGCCTACTGAATTATAAAGGCCTATTTATTTTCTATGGCATTAGAAAAGATGAACAGATTTCAGCGAGCCTAATGTTGTAAAAGAAGGTGTGAGCTGAACTTGATATTCTATGATAGTAACAGATGACAAGACAAAATGTGAAAATCACATTCCTGAACTAAACTAAGAAAAACCTACAGGAAGAAAATGTACTGATGTTAGCTTGGTTGATTTTCAGTACATTATATTTTTAATAAATGGAAAGGTGTTTAAATAAAATCTTCCTAGACCAGTTGATATGTCCTAACCTGATAGATGTTCATGTCATTAGATGCTATGGTGCCAATTACCTCTTTATCAACCTTTGTTTTCTATTAATAATAATGACATGCGGCTAGATGTGGTGGCTCATGTCTGTAATCCCAGCACTTTGGGAGGCTAAGGAGGGAGAATCACTTAAGCTCAGGAATTTGAGACCAGCCTGGACAACATAGTGAGATCTTGTCTCACTGAAAATTAAAAAAAAAAAAAAAGCTGGGTAGGGTGGTATGTGCCTGTAGTGCCAGCTACTCAGGAGGCTGAAGTGGGAGGATTGCTTGAGCCCAAGAGGTTGAGGCTGTAGTGAGCTATGATCATGCCACTATACTCCAGCCTGGGCAACAGAACAAGATCCTGTATTTAAATAAATAAATAATAACAACATCTACAAAGTATTGAGTGTTCAACCATGTGAAGGCATATTTCAAGCTATTAAATATATACACATATATATGATATATATTTACTTAATTGTCAAAACAACCCTATGAGGCAGGTACTTGGAGTATTCAGATTTTACAGACAGTTAAACTGAGGGTCACAGAGATTGACTAATTAACCTGTCTCTTACTATAAAACTTGCAGACAAAAAGGATGGAATTAGAACCCAGGCAGTCTAGTTCCAGAATATGTGCTCTTAATTACTATATTTCTACACAATATAAAATGAATTGATGAGTATTATTATATTCAAAGATATTTAAATTTTGATAGAAAGTCATATGAAAATTAACTATCAATTTCAAACATACATGCTGAAAGGTCCAACACTTCTTCAAGGGCTGTAAAGAAAGAAATATTTCTCTTCCAATGCTGAATACATGTAATACGTTAATTCAAGTGTCCATTTTTGTTTTTTTTGGTCCCAAAATAATTCCAACTGGTCCTCTACCAAATAGTCTGAACAAGTACATTTTGAGTAACCGACATAGGTCAGTAACATAGATTTACATACAGTTATTGATTAATGCAAATAATTATGCCACTAAACAAGTGCCCTAAAATTTTCTTATGTTAATAACCTTAATTAAGAAAAAGTGACAACTTCACGTTCATCATTTTTAACCTGATTCCACAGATAGAAAAGCTGTCACTGAACCCAGCTGTATTCTTACTTGGTAACAAAGTGAATGAAAGACAAAACCCAGCTGCATGGAGAGGGATGAACTTGGACTATTGCTCTCTCTGCATTTCTTAAGGGGATAGTAGGAGAAAACACACCTCACTGGCATATGCTTATCTGTAATGGTTTCATTAATAACCATAGCCCTGAGTGACCCAGCCCAGGCAACTCTGAACAGAGAAAGGCGTAGTCCAGGTGGGACATGTAGGAGAAGCTAGAGAACCTTAAAACAATTGAGCCTCTTGTTCTCCTTGTCATAGCTTTGGGCTCTTATGAGCACCCTAAACAGCCAGCATATTTGAGACATTTTGTTAAACCTGCAATCTTGCAGTACATAAAAATCTTGATGAATCAGTCATACAGCCCCTGTTGTTGACCAGTTATAAACTGCTACAGTGGAGAATTATAGGCTATATTCAGGAGACAACCTTTACTCAAGAAGGCATGGTACCACCATTCTTCCATGTCCAAATGAAATAATGCATCTTGATTTTTTAAGCAATCAAAGAACAAGAGAAAAGCAAAACAGTGTCCCAACATAAGACTGTAAAATTCTATAAAATATGATTTTTTATCTCTGAAATATCTCATGATCAATTATTACCAAATTTATATGCAATACAAAAGTACCCAATGCAAACTCTGACTTTTTAGGTACATGCAGGCAAACCTGACAAAGGTGAATAAATTTTAAATCAGTTAAGTAAATATATTGCAAGAAAAATTTAGGAAATAGTTATACTCAATTCATATTTGTCATAAAAGACCCCTTTGAAATCTAAAATATTCTGCTTTCTTTAATCAGGAACAACAAAATCAATTTTTGCCTTATCAAGACTTTTTTGTCACAAAAGACTAATCATTTTATGCTTTGATATGTGCATCATTTAGAGTTTTATATGTTTTTACTTCATCACTAAATGGGCTTGAAAAATTTTTCCTCCCTGGAAATGTACACTATTGTTTAGAAATTGAAAAGGAATATGTTGCTCACATAAGTAATATTTGACAAACTATTCAGAGTTGATGATACGAGAGGTATTACTATCATGAACTACATTCTGTCTCAAATTTCATAACAACAATGCTCACAGCATACCAAAGAAAAAGCCACAAGATCATGAGCATCCCTATATGAGATAGCTATTTTAGGAACAAAATGATTTTTAAGACAGTAGATATTAAGTAATAATTCTTTATTAATAATTTAGCTGCTTCTGACCAATGAACACCTCTGATTCAGACTGCTGTCCAATGACAACAGTTTTTGACTTTTAGTTAATATTAGCAGTGTTCCCTTGCATCATGCTAATTATCACACACTGAAAGACCAACTCTTAAAAAAGATATCCAATGATATACAGAAATCTTTACCCTAAATGAGAATATACTGAAGATTTAACATTGAAAGTGTTCCACTTGAAATGAAAGTAGAGCAATGTACTGAATCTCTTCCATAGTACTACTCCTGGTAGTGTCTGACCCTTTCTCAGTTGTAAGAGATGTTCCTTTTTGCTTCTTAAAAGTAAGCTAAACAAACAAAACCAAATGCACTATCTTTCTGTAACAGGATTTTATAACCATATTAAAAATATCTCTCACTTCGATAATTGACAATTCCAAATATTTATACTCTCAAAAATCAAACAGGAAAGAGTTAACATGACTACTTCTAGCCAGCCACCCTACTCTAATCCCCCACTTTCCGGAAAAATACACAGTCTTAAACCTTAAATCATAGAGATAAAAAGAATGGGGGGACTACAAATTGTTAAGTTTAGTGATGAATAAAGCAATGTAATCTTAGTTGTCAGCATAAAAAGCATCCCTCTGAAGCTTTGTTCCAACTATAATAACTTTCTGTGCTTACTGAAAAAAAAAATTTTATGATCATATGAGCTTCATGCATGACTGATATCATTACTGTTTATTTTAAGGCTGTCCTTGAGAATCAATCAAATAAAACATTTCCAGTATGTATGTTTTGCCACCAGAATGAGGAACACAATGTAAGTGCCTCTTCTGGAGAGGAAGTGATGGACCATTCTTCCCATTAGTGTTTCCTATCAAAAAGAAACATCAAATAGAAGCGAATCAGGCAGCAATTTATGTCAGAAAACATCCTGTCATTCTGTGTTCTTGACAATATTTTCATCTCACTAGCAGCAACTCTTACGATCTAAAAAAAAAGGGGGGTATCATTACACATAAAGAGGCTTATAAATCCAACCAAAATGAGCTCAAGAGCTTAAAAACACTACTTGGGGATAACACAAACTATGGTATATAATCTGCTCTAAACCATTAAAAATTTCCCATTTTAAAAAGTAAGGTTTTAAAGGTCTGAGATGGCACATGACTTCTTATCTGTCATGCTGAAATCTGTATAATAAATATGAGTAGAATAACTTAAATACTCTAAAAATGGGAAAATAACTATTTTCTCCGCAAACATAAACCATTTTCCCCACACATCTTAATGAAGAAAGATAAGGGGTCACTGGAATCCAAAATTAAAGAAATTTTTTTAGTACAATCATAACTTTTTCTTGCATAATAATATCTGAACTTACTGAGGGATTCCAATATAAAGAAATACAATCTTTCATGTTTAGTCTCACGAAAAATCTAATAATCATCAAAACTCATGTTACCCTAATCTCTGAAATCAAATCTAATACTTTCCTAAAGCAGGTAGCCATCAGTCCAGGCTGTCTTTCCCTTCCCTTAGTCAGAAAGACACAACCTTGCACTTACTTTTACCGCCTCCCCCACACTCCACCTCACCACCATCACCACCAATCTGAAGCAATAGGCCCTTCTGTTTATAACATTATAAATAACAGCTTGCCACTTTAATTCCTCCAGCCTATGAACTAATCCTTCATTTCAACATTAAATTATCTCTTGATTTAAATGTTAGGTACAAAAATGCATCTGTGGCACGTAATTCCAAAAGTTCAAATTTGCAATCAAAAAAGTCTGGACTTTCAAGCCCCTTTCTCTTTTTATCCAGAAAAAATAAAGTTGTATTTTTCAAAGGGTTAAACCTTTTTCGTTTTCAAATTGGGTTTTTTGTGTAATTTACTCATACTTAATATCTGTAAAGGTCTTTAACTCTTTTGATAATAGGTCCTACTTTTTCAAATACTTTTTTTCTGTACTAACCATCACCTATTACATGAAGTCCTAAGAACAGTTTCTATAAACACAGCTATATTCAGAATATGCCTTTACACATGGTATTTATTATGTATACTCTGTATATCAATTGGTTACACGAAGCATGTTCAAATACTGTGCAACAGGTCTTGATATTGTGTAAACACACACTCCCAACAAAATGACAATAAGCTTTATAATATCAACAATATAAGAAAAAAATCACATTATTCCTTAAAGAATTATTTATAATTCGTTTGAGAGATCAGAGGACATCAGATCTAATCAAAAGAAGTAAATGTTACTAAGGCCCTCTTACTGGCTTTGCATCCCACCATATATGTGATAAAGTTGTGTTACAGCCCAAGTGTATACACGCTTTAATTGATTTATTGCACATTACTGGCTTCAGTGCCGACTTGATGACAGTAAGAGTACTTTGGCAGAGGTCTGACAAGTCCCTATCCTTAAGTTCCCTTTTGCTTTGTGCCGTCTGTTCCCAAAGCTATCAAAGTAAAGCAAATGACAGTCTAAAACCTCCCCGTTTTGCCACGAGAGTGTGAAATCAAATTTAAAACACACCTCAAAACTATTACATTGGGCCACGTTTATTTTCAATTGGCGAGGGAGGAGGAAAGAAGACACTTAAAAAGAGATGGATTTCATGTCCTGTGTAGCCAGATCTAGTTACAGTGTATTAAGTTATGTCTAAATAAAAAAAAAAAAAAAGACTCTCAAGTGTTTTATCACAAAGTAATGTTATTAAACACATCTAATGTTCCCACGCTTTCCTCCAGATTCTCTGATTTTTAACCTCCTTTGTTAGGCATCAAACACTGGGAGAAAGATTTCATGAACAATACCCAGGCAGCACATGATGCCAGGGAATTAATTCTGTCTTCCCTGAGCTGTGTATCCATCATAAACTCAAGCTGCCTTATTTAGCTACACGGTTGCTATATGTAGGACTTCTCTTCCTTGGGTGAAAAGCATGGACTGGCTACAATTGTGTCTTTGAGCGCGCAGCATCGTGCTTTGTGCTGCCGGGGATAACGGATTCTGGGTCTCACACGCATCCGTCACCTAAGACACCCTTCACTGAACCAGGGTCTCGGCAGCTGGAAGGGAAACAATGTGTTGGGACCCAGGCTGGTCTGAGCTACAAGGATCCCAGGAGTGAAGGAAATGTTTCAGGGAGCAGCCCAGGCAAGGGAGGAGGAAGAAAGCCCTCGCACTCTTACCTCCACATTGAAATACTGCTCCGTTCCGCAGACTGTAGCACATAAAATCCAAAGCAAGGTTTGCAAGAAAAACACCCCCGAATGATGCACGAAATCCAACCGTCTTCCAGTGCTGAATGTGAGTAAGATCATAGTGAACTGTGCTTCAGTGGATGGACGAGCTCCCCTTCGTTTTCTCCCTCTCTCCCTCTCCCTCCCTCCCTCGTTTCCTTTCAAAAAAAAGTCCTCCGGGTGGGTAAGGAGCCTGCAGGTTCACCCACAGCCGGGCAAGGGGAGGAGACGGGGGCCCCGCGCTCGGCAGCCCCGGAGAGGCAGCGACGAAGACAGGGTCAGCAGTAGTTCCTGTTCACCATCCTCCGGGGTCAGTCACCGGGAACGTGGCGCCCAAGTTCACCGGCGGTTCCGGCTCAAAGCGCCGAGTCGTAGCCGCAGCAGCAGCAGCCGCCGCCGCCGCCGCCTCCAGCCAGTGCGTCCTCCTCCCTCCACCGCCTACTCCTCCTCCTCAGCCGCCGCCGCCGCCCCCAGCTCCTGCGGGAAGGGCCTCCGCCGCTCCTGACTCTCTTGCCTCTGCTTCTCCTTCCCTCCTCTCCTCGCTCCCCTCCAGAATGTTCATCCGTAATCTACATAACTCCTCCTTCCCGGGGTCTGCCTAGCTTTCGGGGCCCTTGGCGCGCGCGCGCGCGCACACACACACACACACACACACATACAAACACACACACCGCGACACACACACACGAGCATACACACAGCCAGATACACACGGACGCGCGCTTCTTAAAGGAGACGGCTCATAAAGGCTTCCACACTACGGTAGGGCACACCGGAGGTATCCAGCCCGCGACAAGGGCCCTGGTTTGAGCACAGCTCTTCAACAGTATCTCCCATCCCGCATCCCCGAGGCAGGCACCCAAGAACCTGGGCGGTTCCATTCTTTCTTCTCGCCCACCCCGCCGCCTCGCATCTAAAAACGAGTGCGCCCCTCCCCAGCCATGAGCTGGGTGGGGCTCAGGCTGAGGACCCTCGTGGGGCCTGGGGAGCGGCCCAACCCCTGGTCCTGGAGAGCGGTCAGTATTCTTGAGGAAGCGGCCCTGGAAGATTAGGGGCGCTGGGAATCAGAGGAGCGCCTGGTCACTGAGCGCCGCTGGGTGGTTCGGGTCAGTGGCCAGGGCTGACCAAGTTTGGGAAGCCTGAGATAGCAAATCCCGAACGTCCAAAACTTTGTTGGGGTCCGCCGAGCTTGTGGCCTGGTGTCTTCCTGAATCCCCTCTACCATAGCTATATTCCACCTTCCAGGCTTGAGGAGTAGGCACAGGGTTTTGGTGGGGGACTAGACAAATACAGAAGCGGGATGAAAATGCTCACTTTCCAAGTGAACGGTGGACACACGCACACACTGGGACCCGGGAGAGGTGGTCCTGGGTGCTAAGAGAACATCCGACGGGAGGGATGGGGGCTCTGGAAAGAAACCGGCTGCAGGAGCCAGGGGAAGGCTTGGGGAAAGAAGGAGAGGGAGCAGCCTGAGGAAAGGCGAGTAAAGCAGCTGGCAAGGGCGGGAGGAAGAGGCAGCGCGCAGACCGAGCGGGGGAGAGGCTGGCGGGAGCGAGGAGAGCTGCAGGCGAGAGGGGGAGGTGGCTGGCAAGAAGCACCGGCGAACGCGGGCAGGGGAACTTCAAGAGGAGGCTGCCAAAAAGGACTGGAGCTGCAGCAGTGCGGGGCAGTGGACAGGGGGGGCAGCAACCACCAGCCCTTGGCAAGTGATGGTTTGGCTGAAAAAGAAATGGGGAAGGGAGCGAGGCAGGCATCTGTTCGGGGGCAATGCCAGTAAATGTGCTTCTCCTTGGCAGCCAGCAGAGGGGAAGAGGAGCCCACGGGAAAGAAAAGCAGGCGAGGTTAAGAATAAAGAGTGTTCCAGGTATGACAGCTACCTCGGTGAGGTGGAAGAGAGAATTGACAAGGCAAATTTCATGGATGAGTTGGAAAGGCAGGAAGCAGGACTACAAGAGGTCATATGTGGTAAGCAGATGGAAAATGCTGAAAATGGTTTACCAAAAATTATATTAGACTGAAATAACTTTTATCCAATAAAAGAAAAAAAAAAGGCTGAGGAATGGGACTTTGCAGCTATTGCTGTAAAAATGTAAGAAATGCCCAACCAACTTGACCCAACACCCAAGAAGGTCTCAGGGAGACCTTCCTGACAGTCTGCCTTGTGCCCAGGATGTGCTGCCCACAAAATAATTTTGAAGATGTAACAAAAAGCAATGCTTTATATTGTATAGTATATTAGAATATTCAGAAGGTTTCCAGACATAGTATCTCATTTAATTCTCACACCATCTCTGAGGATTTTGTTTTTCTTTTACAGATGAAGTAAATGATAGCAATAAAATATAACGTTCCAGCAAACCATACAAGTGGCAGAGTTCAGACCTGTTTCCTGACTCCCAATTCAGTGACTTTCCTGCTGTACTCCAGTGGCTTTCCAAATAGCAATTCATTCCTACTCTTAGCAATTTCATAATCCATAGGTTGACATGACTTTTATAAAAGAAACAGCTAGAAGGCAACATGACAGTAATGTCATTATGTAGAATTTATACGTTTCTGTGCCAGTATAAGGTAACAAAATGTAGTATTTGTCAGTAAATCAAGAATGATTTTTATGTGTGCATTATATCTAGTAAAGTGCAAAATTAGAGAGGGAAAATGATAGAAAAAAATGTGTAAACTCAGTTCCTAGTCTTTGAGATACTATTGAAGAGGAGCAAGTAAAAATAATTTACCAAAGACGTTCATGAGAAAACAGTGCTACATGGTGAAGTCCTTGCTAACTGAGCCAAATATTAGAAGACTTTATCAAGGACATGGAGTGCAAGTTGAGCACTGCAAAACTATCAACAAGGAGGGATTTTTCACCATAAATAACTTGTTTTTTTCTTTCCTTTTTTTTTTTTAAAGCATGTGCTCAGAAAACAAAAATAGTGTATTTGTGGAGAACAGGTATAGGGAGAGACTTGTAATGAAATATTGAGTTAACATTTGCTCAAGTAGGCAAACGGGGATTGCTAAACCATTCTAAACATGAATAGATATCCAGGAAATATTGTCTTCAAAATTATGTATGGGATTGACCATGGGAAGGGACTCCATGCAAAGAGGCAACAATTAAAATAAGGTTTTAGGCCGGCCATGGTGGCTCACGCCTATAATCCCAGCACTTTGGGAGGCTGAGGTGGGAGGATCACCTGAGTTCGGGAGTTTGAGACTAGCCTGACCAATGTGATGAAATCGCGTCTCTACTAAAATTACAAAAATTAGCTGGACTTGGTGGTGAGTGCCTGTAATCCCAGCTACTCAGGAGGCTCAGGCAGGAGAATCACATGAACCCAGGAGGTGCAGGTTGCAGCGAGCCCAGATCACGCCATTGCACTCCAGCCTGGGTGACAAGAGCAAAACTTTATCTCAAAATAAATACAGAAATAAATAAGGTTTTAATCCAGCTATGAAACTGTAAGGCCTGGACTAGTGAAATGTCCTAGGAAATCTATGCTTTCAAGGAGCAATCTTAAGAGAAGAAAACTCTATTGAAAATAGAAAATCCTAAATTAAAAAGATAATATCAAATTAGTGATTGGTTACCATGATAAGAATTTTAATTATTTATAAATAGTTATTAAACTTATTTGTGGGTGTTTGATGAGCAAAAAGTGAATGAATGAATGTTCAAGGTTATAGAAATACTATGAATATTCAAGGTTCTAGGAATATTAACATAATACTGTTTCGCTTCTGAGATGGGACTCAGAAGGATTCATAGTACAGTGAGAAGGACAGACATATAATAAATATTGCAATGTCGTAAGACCCAGGTAATTACAAAAGCAAGATGCTATGGAACAGAATGGAAGAAGTAGTTGACTTTCTGTGATTTTTTTTATTTTTTATTTTTGGAGAAAGGCATCACAAAATCCGTGGTTCTCAAGTGAAATCTGTGATAATGAGAAATGTACTGGGCAGGGAAAGGAAGAATGTTTCTGACCTGTGTGCAGTGGAGGAATAAATACACAAAGAGGCATCCGTGGAACTATAAATAGTTGGTCAGGACTAGAGGCTAGGGTGTGTAAAGCAGGGTCAGAGTCAGAGCTTGCATGAGTAAGTGTGCAGGGATCAGATCAGCAAGAGTCTTAGGTGCCACATTTGAGGCTGTAGACATTCTCCGGAAGGAATTCTCAGGAGGAATAGTTGGATTTTCACTACCTTTACTGTTTGTTTGCTAATTCCATGCATAGGCAGACCTTGCAGTTCTCATATATTTTACCTCATATGTTCCATTAAGCATGTAGTATCTACTGCCTTTATAGACCTTCTCTCTGTGCTTGTCTAATAAGCCTGATGCAACGTTTCACATATAGACTCAGATGGGTACCTGCAGAAATGTAATTGCTTTCTTGGTCAGGTGAGTGTGTTATTTTATCTCTAATCTGTTATATATACTTATCTTTTAAGGGTCTAGAATTATGAAGAAGTTTCTATTCTCACAAATTAGTAATGTGAGCTTCTTGGCAGTCTTAGAGAGGGCATTGTTTTCCTATGCATAGTTAGATAAAACATGGAATATCATCCTTCCCTTTAGGGTATGAATGAAATCTTCCCTCACAACTCTTGGCGCCTGCTTTCCATCAGCTACTTTCCCTGTTCTCACAATTTCACAAAACTAATGAACAATCTTAGAATTACATGTGACTAGAGAAAAGAGAACCAAAAAAAGATGAAAATAAATAAGAAAGCCAAAGAGAAGTAGTAATTGCCACTGATAAAAGTTAATAGCAATTCAATGAAATATTACATGGGAGACAAGAAGTCTGTGGAAGTAAATTATATGTAAACCTATCAAGAGGCAAATGACATATACTTAAAAATGAGCAGTGGAGGGGGGTGCACCCAAGATGGCCGAATAGAAACAGCTCCAGCCGCCAGCTCCCAGCGTGAGTGACACAGAAGACGGGTGATTTCTGCATTTTCAACTGAGGTACTGGGTTCATCTCACTGGGGTGTGTCAGACAGTTGGCGCTGGTCCGCGGGTGCAACCCGACCAGCCAGAGCTGAAGCACAGTGAGGCATCACCTCCCCTGAGAAGTGCAAGGGGGAAGAGAATTCCTTTTCCTAGCCAAAGGAAATTGAGACACACACCTGGAAAACTGGGTAACTCCCACCCTAATACGGCAGTTTACCAAGGTTCTTAGCAAACAGCACACCAGGAGATTGTATCCCACACCTGGCCCAGAGGGTCCCACGCCCATGGAGCCTCCCTCATTGCTAGCACAGCAGTCTGAGATCTAACTGCAAGGTAGCAACGAGGCTGGGGAAGGGGCACCCACCATTGCTGAGGCCTAAGTAGGTAAACAAAGCCCCCAGGAAGCTCGAATTGGGTGGAGCCCACTGTAGCTCAAGGAGGCCGGCCTGCCTCTGCAGACTCCTCCTCTGGGGACAGGGCATAGATAAACAAAAAGAAACAGAAACCTCTGCAGATGCAAACGACCCTGTCTGACAGCTTTGAAGAGAGCAGTGAATCTCCCAGCACAGAAGTTGAGATCTGAGAACGGACAGACTGTCTGCTCAAGTGGGTCCCTGACCCCTTAGTAGCCTAACTGGAAGACATCCCCCACTAGGTGCAGACCGATACCTCACACCTCACACGGCGGGGTACACCCCTGAGATGAAGCTTCCAGAGCAAGAATCAGACAGCAACACTCGCCATTCAGCAATATTCCATCTTCTGCAGCCTCCACTGCTGATACCCAGGCAAACAGGGTTTGGAGTGGACCTCAAGCAAACTCCAACAGACATATAGCTGAGAGTCCTGACTGTAAGAAGGAAAACTAACAAGCAGAAAGGACACCCACACCAAAACCCCATCAGTACATCACCATCATCAAAGACAAAAGGCAGATAAAACCAGAAAGATGGGGAAAAAGCTGTGCAGAAAAACTGGACATGCAAAAAATCAGAGCGCATCTCCCCCTCCAAAGGAACGCAGCTCAGCACCAGCAACAGAACAAAGCTGGATGGAGAATGACTTTGATGAGTTCAGAGAAGGCTTCAGTCCATCAAACTTCTCAGCTAAAGGAGGAACTATGTAACCAGTGCAAAGAAACTAAAAACCTTGAAAAAAATTGGATGATTGGATAACTAGAATAATCAATGCTGAGAAAACCTTAAAAGAACTGATAGAGATGAAAACCCTAACACAAGAATTACATGACAAATGCACAAACTTCTGTAACCAACTCAACCAACTGGAAGAAAGAGTATCAGCGATTGAAGATCAAATGAATGAAATGAAGCAAGAAGAGAAGTTTAGAGAAAAAAGAGTAAAAAGAAATGAACAAAGCCTCCAAGAAATATGGGATTATGTGAAAAGACCAAATCTACGTCTGATTGGTGTGCCTGAAAGTGACGGGGAAAATGGAACCAAGTTGGAAAACACTCTGCAGGATATCATCCAGGAGAACTTCCCCAATCTAGTAAGGCAGGCCAACATTCAAATTCAGGAAATACAGAGAATGCCACAAAGATGCTCCTCGAGAAGAGCAACTTCAAGACACATAATTGTCAGATTCACCAAAGTTGAAATGAAGGAAAAACTGTTAAGGGCAGCCAGAGAGAAAGGTCGGGTTACACACAAAGGGAAGCCCATCAGACTAACAGCAGACTCTCGGCAGAAACTCTACAAGCCAGAAGAGACTGGGGGCCAATATTCAACATTCTTAAATAAAAGAATTTTAAACCCAGAATTTCATATCCTGCCAAACTAAGTTTCATAAGTGAAGGAGAAATAAAATCCTTTACAGACAAGCAAATGCTTAGAGATTTTTGTCACCACCAGACCTGCCCTACAAAAGACCCTGAAGGAAGCACTAAACATGGAAAGGAACAAGAAGTACCAGCCATTGCAAAAACATGTCAAAATGTAAAGTCCATCAATGCTAGGAAGAAACAGCATCAACTAGCGAGTAAAATAACCAGCTAATATCATAATGACAGGATCAAGTTCACACATAACAATATTAACTTTAAGTGTAAATGGAATAAATGCTCCAATTAAAAGACACAGACTGGAAAAATGGATAAAGAGTCAAGACCCATCAGTTTGCTGTATTTAGGGGACCCATCTCACACGCAGAGATACACATAGGCTCAAAATAAAGGAATGGAGGAAGATCTACCAAGCAAATGGAAAACAAAACAAAAAAAAAAAAGCAGGGGTTGCAATCCTAGTCTCTGATAAAACGGACTTTAAACCATCAAAGATCAAAAGAGACAAAGAAGGCCATTACATAATAGTAAAGGGATCAATTCAACAGGAAGAGCTAACTATCCTAAATATATATGCACCCAATACAGGAGCACCCAGATTCATAAAGTAAGTCCTTAGAGACTTACAAAGAGACTTAGACTCCCATACAATAATAATGGGAGACTTTAACACCCGAGTGTCAACATTAGACAGAACAACGAGACAGAAAGTTAACAAGGATATCTAGGAATTGAACTCATCTCTGCACCAAGCGGACCTAATAGACATCTACAGAACTCTCCACCCCAAATCAACAGAATATGCATTCTTCTCAGCACCACATTGAACTTATTCCAAAATTGACCACATAATTGGAAGTAAAGCACTCCTCAGCAAATGTAAAAGAACAGAAATTATAACAAACTCTCTCTCAGAACACAGTGCAATCAAACTAGAACTCAGGACTAAGAAACTCAGTCAAAACCGCTCAACTACATGGAAACTGAACAACTTGCTCCTGAATGACTACTGGGTACATAACAAAATGAAAGCAGAAATACAAATGTTCTTTGAAACCACTGAGAACAAAGGTACAACATACCAGAATCGCTGGGACACATTTAAGCAGAGTGTAGAGGGAAATTTATAGCACTAAATGCCCACAAGAGAAAGCAGGAAAGATCTAAAATTGACACCCTAACATCACAATTAAAAGAACTAGAGAAGCAAGAGCAAACACATTCAAAAGCTAGCAGAAGGCAAGAAATAACTAATATCAGAGCAGAACTGAAGGAGATAGAGACACAAAAAAACCCTCCAAAAATATCAGTGAATCCAGGAGCTGGTTTTTTGAAAAGATCAACAAACTTGATAGACCACTAGCAAGACTAATATAGAAGAAAAGAGAGAAGAATCAAATAGATGCAATAAAAAATGATAAAGGGGATATCACCACCAACCCTACAGAAATACAAACTACTATCAGAGAATACTATAAACACCTCTACACAAATAAACTAGAAAACCTAGAAGAAATGGATAATTTCCTGGACATTTACACTCTTCCAAGATGAAACCAGGAAGAAGTTGAATCCCTGAATAGACCAATAACAGGCTCTGAAATTGAGGCAATAATTAATAGCCTACCAACCAAAAAAATTCCAGGACCAGACGGATTCACAGCCGAATTCTACCAGAGGTACAAGGAAGAGTTAGTACCATTCCTTCTGAAACTATTCCAATCAATAGAAAAAGAGGGAATCCTCCCTAACTCATTTTACCAGGCCAACATCATCCTGATACCAAAGCCTGACAGAGAGACAACAAAAAAAAGAGAATTTTAGACCAATATCCCTGATGAACATCGATGCAAAAATCCTCAATAAAATACTGGCAAACCAAATCCAGCAGCACATCAAAAAGGTTATACACCATGATCAAGTGGGCTTCATCCATGGGATGCAAGACTGGTTCAGCATACACAAATCAATAAACATAATCCAGCATATAAACAGAACCAAAGAGAAAAACTACATGATTGGCTCAATATATGCAGAAAAGGCCTTTGACAAAATTCAACAGCCCTTCATGCTAAAAACTCTCAATAAATTCGGTATTGATGGAACATATCTCAAAATAATAAGAGCTATTTATGACAAACCCACAGCCAATATCATACTGAATGGGCAAAAACTGGAAGCATTCCCTTTGAAAACTGGCACAAGACAGGGATGCCCTCTCTCACCACTCCTATTCAACATAGTGTTGGAAGTTCTGGCTAGGGCAATCAGGCAAGAGAAAGAAATCAAGGGTATTCAGTTAGGAAAAGAAGAAGTCAAATTGTCCCTGTTTGCAGATGACATGATTGTATATTTAGAAAACCCCATTATCTCAGCCCAGAATCTCCTTAAGCTGATAAGCAACTTCAGCAAAGTCTCAGGATACAAAATCAATGTGCAAAAATCACAAGCATTCTTATACACCAGTAACAGACAAACAGAGAACCAAATCATGAATGAACTCCCATTCGCAATACCTTCAAAGAGAATAAAATACCTAGGAATCCAACTTCAAGGGATGTGAAGGACCTCTTCAAGGAGAACTAGAAACCACTGTTCAATGAAATAAAAGAGGACACAAACAAATGGAAGAACATACCATGCTCATGGATAGGAAGAATCAATATTGTGAAAACGGCCATACTGTCCAAGGTAATTTATAGATTCAATGCCATCCCCATTAAGCTACCAATGACTTTCTTCACAGAATTGGAAAAAACTACTTTAAAGTTCATATGGAACCAAAAAAGAGCCCGCATTGCCAAGACAATCCTAAGCCAAAAGAACAAAGCTGGATGCATCACGCTACCTGACTTCAAACTATACTACAAGGCTACAGTAACCAAAACAGCATGGTACTGGTACCAAAACAGAGATATAGACCAATGGAACAGAACAGAGCCCTCAGAAATAATACCACACATCTACAGCCATCTGATCTGACAAACCTGACAAAAACAAGAAATGGGGAAAGGATTCCCTATTTAATAAATGGTGCTAGGAAAATTGGCTAGCCATAAATAGAAAGCTGAAACTGGATCCTTTTCTTACTCCTTATACGAAAATTAATTCAAGATGGATTAGAGATGTAAATGTTAGATCTAAAACCATAAAAACCCTAGAAGAAAACCTAGGTAATACCATTCAGGACATAGGCATGGGCAAGGACTTCATGTCTAAAGCACCAAAAGCAATGGCAACAAAAGCCAAAATTGACAAATGGGATCTCATTAAACTAAAGAGCTTCTGCACAGCAAAAGAAACTACCATCAGAGAGAACATGCAACCTAGAGAATGGGAGAAAATTTTTGCAACCTACTAATCTGACAAAGGGCTAATATTCAGAACCTATAAAGAACTCAAACAAATTTACAAGAAAAAAACAAACAACCCTATCAAAAAATGGGCAATGGATATGAACAGACACTTCTCAAAAGAAGACATTCATCCAGCCAACAGACACATGAAAAAATGCTTATCATCATTGGCCATCAGAGAAATGCAAATCAAAACCACAATGAGATACCATCTCACACCAGTTAAAATGGCAATCATTAAAAAATCAGGAAACTACAGGTGCTGGAGAGGATGTGGAGAAATAGGAACAATTTTACACTGTTGGTGGGACTGTAAACTAGTTCAACCATTGTGAAAAACAGTGTGGCGATTCCTCAAGGATCTAGAAGTAGAAATACCATTTGACCCAGCCATCCCATTACTGGGGATGTACCCAAAGGATTCTAAGTTATGCTGCTATAAGGACACATGCACACGTATGTTTATTGCAGCACTATTCACAATAGCAAAGACTTGGAATCAACCAAAATGTCCATCAGTGACAGACTGGATTAAGAAAATGTGGCACATATACACCATGGAATACTATGCAGCCATAAAAAAGGATGAGTTCGTGTCCTTTGTAGGGACATGGATGCAGCTGGAAACCATCATTCTCAGCAAACTATCGCAAGGACAGAAAACCAAACACTGCATGTTCTCACTCATAGGTGGGAATTGAACAATGAGATCACTTGGACACAGGAAGGGGATCATCACACACCGGGTCCTATTGTGGGGAGGGTGGGGGAAGGATAGCATTAGGAGGTATACCTAATGTAAATGACGAGTTAATGGGTGCAGCACACCAACATGGCACAAGTATACATATGTAACAAACCTGCATGGTGTGCACATGTGCCCTAGATCTTAAAGTATTAAAAAAAAAAAAAAAGCAGTTGAGTCACGTCACATTCTGGGATGTGTAAATAACTACCTAAAATAACACTGGAGGTAAATGGTAAGTTATGTACTATACCCTTTATTGAACCAGATTTCTTAGTAAATAGTGACTTTGGAATGAATTTGGTAGGTTGGGAAATTACAGTAACTTGCTCATTCTTCCATCATATCAATTAATGTACTTTCTTTCCTACTTGCATCAGTTGAACCTGCATTATTTTTGTTGTTGTTGTTGTTTTTAAATTCAGAGAATATTGAATTAGTGCCAGCTACTGACATTCTCTCACACGTCTGTTATTACCAGGGTCATACATATGTGGAATAATCAGCTAGAGGCTTATTATTTAAGGTGTGCTCCCTCTGGGAACTTTAAGACCTAGGAGCTTGTCAGAAATGTGGAATCTCTGGCTGTGTCAAGATACCCCAGTGCTCCATAGGCATGGTAAAATTGAGAAGCACTGTTCTAGAGTTTGCCCATAGGGCAGCTTAGTTGCACCGTATCCACCACCTTAATGTTATTAGTGTCATGCCCTATGTAAAGAGAGCTAACCAGTTCCAGAGTTATACTTGTGGTACTGAAGTCTTGGCTTTTCCCTCAAAAATATAACTGCATGACGTGAATTTATTGATATAGTTTCTAACTTTCAGCAGTATGGTGTTTTGTTTTTTTGTTTTTGTTTTTTTTCTTTTTGAACATGCATTCTGTGCAAAACAGCTCTTCTACTTGATAGATAAAAAAAAATTGCTAGCTATTATTACTGCCTATGTGGATAGTATGATTTTTTCTCCATTTCTTTCATTGATTTATGCTCTTTACCCCTCCATAATGATGAGTGTTTCTCAAATATGTGGTCTTCTTTTTAGTTCGTTCATTCCTCCAAGGACATTGATTAACCATTGTAAAATACAAAGCAAGTGAAGATTTAAAAAGATAAACATGGAGTGAGTTATGATAAACCAATTCAGTTTGGTTGGGTTCTAAGATTGATGAAGTCTTGGACTTTAAAGTTGTTTTCATTTGGATTTCCTTTTGAAATAAACAAGAATCAGTACAGAATACAGACATGCTTTTGGTAGAAGTGAGTGAAGAAATGGCTCCCAGTACCTTCTCTCTTTTTTTTTTTTGTCATGGAGTACCTAAAGTTTGGAGCTCCAAGATGACTGGGAATTATGAGAAACCCACCAGACCAGGTATAATATTAGGCTAGAGGAGGGTCTTGTCAGTTCCCATAGTTGTGCCCATAACCACACAAGACCATTGCTCCAGCAATGCAGTTATCTGCTTCCCAGTGACCACGGTCTGTTATAATAAATAACGTGGAGTTGCAGAAGCTTGAAGTCTAACTTTGCTGTTCCCTCACTCTAGAGAGATTCTTCGCTCTTAAGTCTATATCTGATACTTCTACTCTGGTAATTTTCAGGTCTGTATCCCCAGCCTTAAATTTAGTCCCATGATCTAGAATTCATATTACTACTTTCATCTAAAACTTAGCATGTCCCCAACCAAGTTCACCACCTTGTTCTTTAGATGGTATATTCTTTACTTTCCCCATTTCGATCTAGACCCACTATTCCACTTAATGTGGAACACACCTTTGACTCTGATATTAATTTATGCTCTGTGTTGAATCAGAATCAGTCACCAGTAGCTATGATGACCCTTGTCCAAAATCACTCTGATTCATTCCTTCACCTGTACTTGCAGTTAATAGCTGTCCCTTGTAAATGTATGCTCTTGTCATGTCATGGCTAATCACTGAAGTAGCCTCCAGTATGTTGTATATACATATGTTCTTTTTTGTCTCCAGTTATTCTTCAAATCAGTTCATTGAATCCCCCCCAAACTTAACTATTCTTATGTATAATTTTCAGCATAGACATGGCATTTATAAATTAGGACATTTTTAAAGTACTTTTCTTCCTCTTCATTATTCAGAGGAGGGAATTGAGGCTTAACAATGTTACATAAGATGTGACTAGTTGGCAAAGGTAAAACACACACATGTATTCTGATTTACAGCTGATTGCCTTTGTAAAAGAAAAAGATGAATCTTAACTACTTTAGGCATGCAAGAAAATACCGCGAACAAACAAACCAGTGTAGGAAATATTTTCATCACTTTTTTTTACCAATGCCATGTAAATAATTGTGGTAGACGAACATTAGATAATATGCTCTGGATTATCAGACATGCCATGGTTTGGTATATAGCACATATGATGAGAATGATGTATAGCACATCATCATATGTATAGCACATATGATGAGAATGATGAAATATGATGAGGAAGGACATTTCATTATGTAGGTGGCCAGGAAAATGGAGAAGAGGATTGAGAATTCCTTTAGGTACTTGTGTAGCTTTAGAAAAATAAGTGTTTATGTTTCATTTTTTTCATCTATACAGTGGTATTTCATATTATTTGGGTAGTTGTGAGGATTAAATGAGATATTACACATGGAAGCTTTCTGTAAATTCTAAGTACTAAACAACATAAAAGATTATAGCATGTGGCTATTGCATGCTTTACTTTCAGCAGGCAGGCAGCAAAGATTCTGAGATTCTGGTTAACCTTTAAAGTGAAGACTCTGTGAGACCATTTCTAATAATTTCTGCTGGGAAGTAACAAATGCTGTGTTTTTAACTGGTATTAACAGAAATGATAAAGAAAAGGAACTATAAAATGGCAGTCTTTGTTATCAAAATATAATTAGTCCCTTTTGTATTATTACACAGTGTATTAAATAAACTTTTCATTAGTTCAGGGGCAAAGAAAAGGAAATGGAAAATGAAATGGAAATTAGATTGGCATCCATTAAAATAACAACATCACAATGAAAATATATGATATAAAATTGAATATTTTATATTAAATTAGAGGCATTGAATTGGAATCTAAACTTACGAGTTCAGAGAACCTTTTATGAGCTAATTTTCAATAATGAGAAAATAAACATCCAAGTACAATGTTCTTTTTCTACATTTTGGAACAAAAATAAAAATGAATTAACCCATATTAGTATCGTTATCATTAGAGGAAGGATAGTAATAGAAAGATGAGAAAATATGCCAGACCTTTTTTGGGGGGGCATTTGTTAAGCAATCTTCATTTTCTTAATCTAAATGCACTCACAGTTTCATAGGTATCTCCACCAAAATGTATTCAGTCATCTAACCATAGCTTTAGTATATTTTGTGCTTTTGTTGTATGTTTTCTCATCTTGAAAACTTTTAACCACACTTATCTTTAATTCTGTCAAAGCTGAAATAGACAGAATGATTCTTATTTTGTTTGTTGTTACTAAGAAACTTACTATCATAATAAAGTTAGCAGTCTTCTACATCTTTCACTACCTGACTCACTGTATCAGGTGAGATGAGGTGTTCTAATGGTCTGATAGTCTAATAAGAAAAAACTATGTATGTACATTTATAAAAACACCCAGGGGCCGGGCGCCGTGGCTCACGCCTGTAATCCCAGCTCTTTGGGAGGCCAAGGCGTGCGGATCAGGAGGTCAGGAGATTAAGACCATCTTGGCTAACACGGTGAAACCCCGTCTCTACTAAAAAACAAAAAAACAAACAAACAAACAAAAAAACAAAAAACAAAACAAAACAAAACAAAAACTAGCAGCACGAGGTGGCGGGCGCCTGTAGTCCCAGCTACTCAGGAGGCTGAAGCAGGAGAATGGGGTAAACCCGGGAGGCAGAGCTTGCATTGAGCTGAGATCCGATCCGGCCACTGCACTCCAGCCTGAGCTACAGAGCGAGACTCCGTCTCAAACAAAATAAAAATTAAAAAATACCGAAATTTAGCCGGGCATGGTGGCGGGCGCCTGTAGTCTCAGCTACTAGGGAGGCTGAGGCAGGAGAATGGCATCAACTCGGGAGGCGGAGCTTGCAGTGAGCCGAGATCACATCACTGCACAACAGAGTGAGACTGTGTCTCATTAAAAAGAAAAAAAGAAGAAAGAAAGAAAGAGAGAGAGAGAGAGAGAGAGAGAGAGAAAGAAAGAAAGAAGAAAAAAAGCACCCCAAGAGTCAATTTCCCTATCATATATGTCAGATGTTACTATGGTTTTATTAATATCATTCAGATACCTGTTTCTGGTTATACTGGAGTAGTTGTGCTTTTATGTCATTCAATGGTTCAAAAAATAAGTGACTTGTTCATTATAAATTTTAAAGTAGTTATGTCTCAAAATCTAGGGTTAATGTAAAAATAATTTATTCTTTGAAAAAATAGCTACAGTAATTTGAAATGACCTAAGACTAAGTATTTTGCTTTATTTCACATATAAATAAATACTTTTTTCGAAGTATTTCACGTTTTAATCAAACGTGAAGCAGTGTGATTTTAATATAAAAACATAACAGTGTCGGTAAATCATAATTTGATACTACAACCAATACCTTTTTAATTGTTTTGGTAAAGTACGTGTCTTCTTTATAAGACTAAATTCATTCATCTAAATAAAAGTGAAAAAAGAAAAAAGTCTTAAAATGAATTAGAAAAATTTTGTCTGAAGTATTTATTCCCAAGATTTTTGTTAACATCAGATATCTTCTTATATTTCAAAGTTAAAATAATCACTATCACCTTAGCCCAAGGAATGAGATAAATATCTTAGGGCTTGACTTAGAGTCTTATAGTTTCCATAGGACAACCAAATATACTATAAATTGCCCACAGATACAACTTAAGTATTACTATACAGTAATTCTGGAATTGGAATATATACACATTCAAATGCTTTTGGCGTTTTGATTTATTCATATCAAAGCTACACATGCATTTAGCATTCCTGTTATTTTACTTTTAAAAATTCTTAGTATAATTCTTATTATAATTATTTTAAAAACATATTTTGCTTTCTGCCTTTAAAGAATTTTGCTTAAATGCTTGTTTTATTTAAAAACAAAAGAAGATAATGAAGATAGCTAGATATTGTTTACATGAAATGTTGCCCCATTTTCCATTTTCATTTAAATTGGATTGACATCAAACTTGCTGTAACTGTGAGAGCTCAACTGTGAATTCAGACATTATAGAAAAAATTAATTGTGGGACAAGGAAGGACCAGATGCCCCATTGCATGCTCTCACCCAATGGAAAACAAATCATGCTTAGTCAGTCTGGGATGCTGTCACAAAATCCTATAGACTGTGTGTGACTTAAACAATAAACATTTATTCCACAGCTTGGAGGCTGGGAAGTCCAACATAAGGACTGGCAGATTCAGTGTTTGGTCAGCGCCTTCTTCTTGGCTTGTAGACAGTGGCCTTCTTCTTGTAGCTTCACAGGCAGAGCAGAGAGATAGATCATCTCTCCAGAGCCTCCTCTTATAAGGGCACTAATCCCATTATGAGGGCTCTACCTTCATTACCTGCTTACTTCACAATAGCCTCACCTCCAAATACCATCGTATTGGGGATTCAGGCTTCAACATATGAATTTTGGGGTCACACAGACATTCAATTTATACTGTTAACTATTCTTAAAGCAAAGTTATCCAGCTGCTTCTTGAAGACCACCAGAAATGGGAATCCGACTACTTTATAAGGCAAAATATTCAGGGGAGCTTGCAAGTGCATTTGATCTTTCAGATTTTTTAAATCAGTTTTTCCATATTGAAATTGTAGAGTTTTTCATAGGTAAAATCATTTTTAGTAAGGCTTCATACATACATACATACATATATATTCAGTTATTTTTAGAGCTTCAAGCCACACATTGTGTAAAACCTTCATTCTCAGCACATATTCTGAAGAATACTACCACCTCTAATACACTATCAGCAGAGCCTTTCAACTCTCTATTGTACAATGAAATTGAAAACATGAAGACTCATGATTTGGTATACTCACAAGGAGCAGAAAAATGTTTCTGTAATCGATTTATGAACCTACAATTGGTTTAAACAAAGGAATGCATACATACAGTTCCCATCAAATATTGCATCTCAAGGTTTCCAAGGACTTTGCGAAGATTAGATAGCCTGTGTTTCTCTCCAGATTTGAATCCTCTCTATAATGTTCCCAAGTTTTTAATTTTAAAAAAACTCCATTATTACATGACAATTATTTAAATATTTATGAGCTCTTACTTAAATTATATACTGGAATTGAATGTAAAACATTCTGTATGCAAGTGAAATCTGTATTTTCAGAGTAGTACAAAGTGGTATTACTTGATCCTCTGTTATTATAACATAATGGCATAAGATTATTCAATTCTATTTTAAAAGTTTCCCAAGGTTTATTTGTCATTGATATATGTACTTAGCTGTGCCTTAACATTAATCAGAATTTAAGACATTATTTCATGCTGCTTAGGTTGTGAATGGATTCTGTAGAGATAAGATTGATACTTTCCTCAAGAAAGATATTACAGACTTTCCTTAGTATTAGGTCTCTATACACAACCATACATTCCTGCTCCTTTTTCCCATTATAGTAAATGGCATGACCTTTCAATAAGGAGATATTAGTGAATATAGGAAATTGCACTAAGACAGTAGTCTGGAGACTGTTTCTTACCTTTGGCTCCTCAGTAAGTAGCTGATTTTCTTTAAGCAAGCCTGCCAATGGTTCTATGCTCTATATATTGTATGTATGAAATGAAAACTTTGAATCAGTTAAATTCTGAAGTATTTGAAAGTTCTCAAACTCTGTGAATGTCTAAATCAATGCTAACTCAAAAGTTATAATCAATACCTGTCTTGCTAAGAAGTCAGAATTTAAAATATCAAGCTAGGTATAAATATAATTCAACCTAAAACTTTTTCCATTAGCTTGGTAAGTTTCAATATCTTTACTGTACTAAGTAAATGACAGCCTTTCTTTAGGTTACCCTTATTTAAATTCAGAGAAACACATGGAATGACATAATAGTAAGGTAAGTTTATATATGCACATGAAGCTTCTTGTTTAAAAGCTCCTCTATGTGTGTGCATCTAGGTGTGTCTGTGTATGTGTAATATTTGCCTGGCTTCTGCATTAGGGGTCATTATAATGTATATGACCCCTAATGCAGGAATAGAATGCCTTTCAGCTAGTCAGTGCTGTGTGTGTGTTTGTGTGTGTGTGTGTGTGTGTGTGTGTGTATTTTGGGTAGGTGCAACAGCATATAATAAGCAGTTCTTATGTATGAATGATATAGCTTAAAGATAAACTTCTATGTAAAAATAGCTTTTTCCATTAATATATGTGCAAATGTTCTACCATAAGTACTACTTTTCTGGAAAGAGTACAATATCATGATTTGTTGCTCATTACCCATTCAATTGCTTCAAATTCAGCATCTGGTTCTCATTACAAACTTGTTGTATTTAGTTTTGCTTCAGTATTATCAGTTGCTCAAGTGAATCAACACAATTTCCAAGAATTTTGAATAAGTCTGTATATTGGCTGATATATGGTGGCTTTTTACATATTTATAAACAAATGTTTGTTTTTTATTTCAGTAAAATGAATTAGAGTTTGGTTATATTAAAAGAAATAATACTATATAATACTCTTATAAAAATGAAAATATTTAAGTATATATTAGTGAAGCATTTTGTTATACTAAATTTGGCAGTTTCTAATCATAGTAAGTGTTGTTCACATCATCTTATTGGACCACTGACATAGTTTTAATATTTAAAATTATATAATCATTGTTAACACTGCTTAATTGAAAAACATGTTTGTGAGATCTACAAAAAATACTTAAGGGTTGCCAGATTTCACAAATGAAAATACAGGATTCACAGTTAAATTTGAGTTTCAGATAAGCAACAAATAATTTGTAGTATATCTTTTGCAATATTTGGAATATACACTAAAGAATTATCCATTGTTTATCTCAAATTTAAATTTATCTAGGCATCCTGTATTTTATATGGCAAATATCTTTAGCATATAAATATACAATAGGTTAATGCTTTTTCTGAGCTATAGATAGATGGAGAAATAATAGAGCATCACCTCAGCTATCTGGAAGTCAAACTTTATATTTCTTAAGGCTAAAGAATGAGATACCATACGAATTACAGACAGACAGGGAGGTAAGGAATGTAAACAGGGAAGGAAGAAAGAAAAGAAAATAACAAACTACTCTGGCTCCATAAACATGACTTGCGAACATCTATTTATAGCAACTGTGAAAATAGCCAAACAGAGTAAGAAGGATTGAGCCTGATGCTCCAAAATTGCTGTACCTCACACCAGGTGAAAAGCAACACTCATATCAGCAATCAATTGCACAAAACCTGAGAACCATTTAACAGAGAGAATGAGAAAGCAAAAAGAACAAAAGAGAAATCATGGGAAAGAGACAAAAGAGAGTCAGTTACAAAGAGCCAAGGTAATGACAATAGGAGTGGAGGTGTTAATAGAACAGGAGATCCAGTGACTTAAATAAATTTCTGCCATCATAGAAAAGTAATGGAGTGGGTTTGTCCTTCATTCTTGAGAACTGACAAGAGTATCAGGGTGCCACTCCACTGAAAAGCCACATTATCATTTGGCCAACTCTGTGGCATGCAAAGAATAGAAATTAAGAAGGTCCTGGCAAAACCATTTTTGGTTCAGGTAATCACAAGAATGCAAATCAGTCTTGCTGAAAATATGCAAATTTCAGTGATATGAGAGAAGATAAGTAATTTGCCTAAAGTCACCACAGCTAGTAAAGGAGCAAAATCAGGACTCACCCCATGTTTTACACCAAAGTTACATGTGTATTTTATTTAATATTTTTATGCCAACAGTTTTATTTGCTCAGGAGGAAGAGTCACTATGGTAGAGAAGAGTTAAACCATAATGCAGTGGAGATATGTGACTTGCATGGTAGCTTATTCATAGGGAACAAAACCCCATTAAGTATGTCATAAAATCCAACAGGTGAAAAGGTGAGAAAATATCCTTATTGTGTTCTTATTCTAATTGAAAAGACAAAAATGCAGTATATGAAAATACTTAGGAATGAGTCATGTGACAAATAAAAATGAAAGGAAGGTTAACTCTAAGTGTTGAGAAATAAAGACCCATGGAATTTTAGAATTCTGAGTAGTTTATTCCCAGAAGAGTTCAACAGGAATTGAAAGGAGAACGTACAAAATATTGATGAATTCTTGACCACTTGAACATGTACTAATGCTGTAATTAGTAAGTATCCTTGGCACACTAGTTACCTACTTACAAAATGCTTTTCTAACTATTTATATAAAAGACCTCCCAACCCTATATTTATTGTCAGTCACTATGATTTCAATTGCCATGTTTTATTTTCTTTTTAGTTGTTTACTATTACGATAAATTATTGTTTTATTTCCACCACTACCTTCATTCACAGTGGAGAAAATATAAGCTTCATGACAACAGGGACTTCCTCTAACTGTTTGCTATTTTATCACCAACACCCAGCATAATGCCTGATTCAGAAAAGAAGAATGCTAAATCTTTGTTTAAAGAATGACAGAATGAAAGACTGATACTTATGTAAACAAATCCAGTGCCTGTAAGAAAATCAATTTTTGTTTGTTTTATGTTCTGGATTTTATTATGGAGTATGGGTCTCATATTCCCTGGTTCTCTTACATTTTAAAACCTATTCCCTGCTTTTGAACTCTCAGTTAGCAAGTTGAGTTAGTATAAAATTCATAGATCACTGTTTCTGTCAAATAATGAAAGTCCTTGGTGATTTCTGGTGCATAGTCATGTGATTATTTAATTTTGTTTAAAAATCAGTAATTATTTAGTTTAAATTATTTAATTCTGTTTCATTTGGAGGGTTTTTTGTTCATTTCCCTAGTATGTATTGTACAAGCTTAATCTGCTAAACTTGAGGGGCTGTGATTATTTCAATAAACTTTCTTCTATCATTTCTTTCAATACTTTTACATTTTATTTGCTTTCTACCAACCAATTGCACTTCCTTCCTGTATTGTAATTATTAGGAGGTATGATCAATAAGTCCGGAAATCATGATGACTAATTTTCTCACCCAAGGTATCTTGGAACTTTGATTAGAAAGACACTGGAAAACAGCACATTACCCTCTAATATGACTTGTTTTTGAGTCATACACAGCATGCCATGGTGACAATTAATGGCCCAATTGAAACATTGGCTGTCTTGAAATTTTCTATGTAAGGATCGTGGAAACAGACATTCATCAACTGTTTAGTTCCTAACAAGGACTGTACTAATACAATTCCCTATAACCTAGCTCTTAATGGCCCAGTTCTGCACAATCAAACTGCTCACACCCTCCTTAATCCAAAATACAATTTAAAAAGAGAAGTATATTTCCAATCACCTTATTTTATAACCCAGGAAGTTAATTCAAAACAGTTTAAGAGAATTGCTCAAAGTTAGCCCAGCCCCTCTCTTGACTCTCGCTTAATTACTTTTTCCATTAAATAATTTGTATGTTACATTTGGACACTATAGATCAAAAGATTTGGGAATGAGGACTACATAAAAATATGTAAAGAGATTACTTATGCCAAGTCTTCAACTATCATGGAATTTTTTGTGTCTTTTTCTAGATCAAAATATAGTCATGTGTCACTTAATGACAGGCATGAATTCTAATAAATGCATTTCATTTTCATAATTGTTTGAATATCCTAAAGTGCACGTACACAAACCTAGATGGTATAGCCTACTGTACATCTGGGCTATATGGTATAGTCTATTGCTCCTAGGATACAAACCTGTACAGCATGTTACTGTACTGAATACCATAGGCAACTGTAACATAATGGTAAGTATTTATGTTCCTAATCATATCTAAACATAGAAAAGGTACTGTAAAAATGCAATATAAAAGAGAAAAAAAAGGTACACCTGTGTGGGACACTTACCATGGATGGAGCTTGCAGGACAAAGTTGCTCTGGATGTGTCAGTTAGTAGTGAATGAATGCGAAGGCCTGGACATTGCTCTACACTACTGTAAACACTGTACACTAAGGCTACACTAAATTTAATGTTAAAAACATGTTTCTTTTTTTTACTTCAACTTTTATTTTAAGTTCAGGGGTATATGTGCAGGATGTGCAGGTTTGTTACATAAGTAAATGTGTTACACGGTGATTTGCCGCACAGATCATCCCATAACCTAGGTATTAAACCCAGGATTCATTAGCTATTCTTCCTTATGCTCTCACTCCCCCCACCACCCCCCTTTACAGGCCTCACTGTGTGTTGTTTCCCCGGACATGTGTCCATATGTTCTTATTGTTCAGCTCCCACTTATATGTAAGAACATGCGGTGTTTGGTTTTCTGTTTCAGTGTTAGTTTGCTGAGGATAATGGCTTCCAATTCTATCCATGTCCCTGCAAAGGACATGATCTCATTTTTTATAGCTGCATAGTATTCCACAGTGTATATGTACCACATTTTCTTTATCCAGTCTATGACTGATGAGCATTGGGGTTGATTCCCTGTCTTTGCTATTGTGAATAGTGCTGCAAAGAACATATGCATGCATGTATCTTTATAATAGAAAGACTTAAATTTCCTTGGGTATATACCCAGGAATGGGGTTGATGGATCAGATGGTATTTCTGCCTCTAGATCTTTGAAGAATTGCCACACTGTCTTCTGCAATGGTTGAACTAATTTATACTCCCACCAACAGTGTAAAAACACCCCTTTTTCTCTGTAACCTTGCCAGCATCGGTTTCTTTTGTTTGTTTTTTTTAAATAATAGCCATTCTGACTGGCATGAGATGGTATCACATTGTAGTTTTGATTTGCATTTCTCTAATGATCAGTGATATTGAGCTTTTTTTCATATGTTTGTTGGCCAGACGTATGCTTTCTTTTGAGAATTGTCTGTTCATGCCCTTTGCCTATTTTTTAATGGTGTTATTTGTTTTTTTTCTTGTAAATTTGTTTAAGTTCCTTATAGACTCTGGATATTACATCTTTGTCAGAAGGATGAATTGAAAAAATTTTCTCCCATTCTGTAAGTTGTCTATTCACTTTAATGATAGTTTCTTTTGCTCTGCAGAAGCTCTTTGGTGTAATTACATCCCATTTATCAATTTTTGCTTTTGTTGTGACTGCTTTTGGTGTTTTTGTCATGAAATCTATGCCTGTGCCCATGTCCTGAATAGTATTACCTGGATTTTCTTCTAGGGTTTTTATAGTTTTTGGTTTTACATTTAAGTCCTTAATCCATCTTGAGTTAATTTTTGTATAAGGTGTCAGGAAGAGATCCAGTTCCAGTTTTCTGCATATGGTTAACCAATTCTGCCAGCACCATTTATTAAACAGGGAATCCTTTCCCCATTGCTTGTTTTTATTAGGTTTGTTGAAGATCGGGTGGATGTAGGTATGTGGTCTTATTTCTGAATTCTGTATTCTTTTTTCTTTTGGGGGAGTGGAGGGCAGAGTCGCTCTGTTGCCCATGCTGGAGTGCAATGGCATGATCTCAGCTCACTGCAATCTCTGCCTCCAGGGTTCAAGCGACTTTGCTACCTCAGCTTCCCAAGTAGCTGGGACTATGGGCATGCACCACCACGTCTGGCTATTTTTTGTATTTTTAGTAGAGATGGGGTTTCACCATGTGGGCCAGGCTGGTCTCAAACTCCTGAACTCAAGTGATACTCCCACCTTGGCCTCTCAAAGTGCTGGGATTACAGGTGTGAGGCACTGTGCCCAACCCCAAGTTCTCTATTCTGTTCCATTGATATATGTGTTTTTTGCACCAATACCATGCTGTTTTGATTATTGTAGTTTTGTAGTATAGGTGGAAGTCAGGGAGTGTGATGCCTCAGCTTTGTGCTCATTTCTTAGGATTGTCTTAGCTATTCTGGCTTTTCTTGGTTTAATATTAATTTTAAAATAGTTTTTTTCTATTTCTGTGAAGCATATCAATGATAGTTTAATGGGAATAGCATTGCAACTGAAAATTACTTTGGGTCACATGGCTATTTTCGTGATATTGATTCTTCCTATTCATGACCATGGAACATTTTTTCCGCCATTTGTTTTTGTCCTCTCTGATTTCTTTTTTTTTTTTTTCTTGCTTTCACATTTATGATGAGGTTAATTTAAAAGAGACATTAAACAAATATATTTCTGCTTCTTTACAAAGGATGATTATTGTTTTCCTACTTTTCAAATACAAATTTCTATAATATTATGCTTGCAAGAAGTATTACACTCTTAATGAGCAATACAATTAACCTTAAAATTAACTTGTAAAATTTCATGTCTAATCTAGTATCATTAACAAATTGAAAAATCTCTCCTAAATTTCTCTCATCTTGATGAAAATCCATGTTAAAGGCTTTGAAACTACACTTAATACATCTGGCTTATTTTATGCCCCATCTTATACTACTAGTTATTATTATTTTTTATTACACTTTCTAAGTTCTAGGGTACATGTGCACACCATGCAGGTTTGTTACATATGTATACATGGGCATGTTGGTGTGCTGCACCTGTTAACTCGTGATTTACAATAGGTATACCTCCTAATGCTATCCCTCCCTCATCCCCCTACCCCACAACATGCCGCAGTGTGTGATGCTCCCCACCCTGTGTCCAAGTGTTCTTATTGTTTAGTTCCCACTTATGAGTGAGAACATGCAGTGTTTGGTTTTCTGTCCTTGTGATAGTTTGCTGAGAATGATGGTTTCCAGCTTCATCCATGTCCTTACAAAGGACATGAACTCTTTCTTTTGCATGGCTGCATAGTAATCCATAGTGTATATGTGCCACATTTTCTTAATCCAGTCTATCACTGATAGACATTTGGGTTGGTTCCAAGTCTTTGCTATTGTGAATAGTGCTGCAATAAACATATGGGTGCATGTGTCTTTATAGCAGCATGCTTTATAATCCTTTGGGTATATACCCAGTAATGGGATGGCTGGGTCAAATGGTATTTCTAGTTCTAGATCCTTGAGGAATCGCCACACTGTCTTTCACAATGGTTGACTAGTTTACAGTCCCACCAACAGTGTAAAAGTGTTCTTATTTCTCCACATCCTCTCCAGCACCTGTTGTTTCCTGACTTTTTAATGATTGCCATTCTAACTGGTGTAAGATGGTATCTCACTGTGGTTTTGATTTGCATTTCTCTGATGACCAGTGATGATGAGCATTTTTTCATGTATCTGTTGGCTGCATAAATGTCTTCTTTTGAGAACTGTCTGTTCATATGCTTTGCCCACTTTTTGATGCAGTTGTTTGATTTTTTCTTGTAAATTTGTTTAAGTTCTTTGTAGATTCTGGATATTAGCCCTCTGTCAGATGAGTAGATTGTAAAAATTTTCTCCCATTCTGTAGGTTGCCTGTTCACTATGATCGTAGTTTCTCTTGCTCTGCAGAAGCTCTTTAGTTTAATTAGATCCCATTTGTCAATTTTGTTTTTCATTGCCATTACTTTTGGTGTTTTAGTCATGAAGTCCTGGCCCATTCCTATGGCCTGAATGGTACTGCCTAGGTTTTCTTCTAGGGTTTTTATGGTTTTAGGTCTAACATTTAAGTCTTTAATCCACCATGAATTAATTTTTGTGAAGATGTAAGGAAGGGATCCACTTTCAGCTTTCTACATATGGCTAGCCAGTTTTCCCAGCACTATTTATTAAATAGGGAATCCCTTTCCCATTTCTTGTTTTTGTCAGGTTTGTCAAAGATCAGATAATTGTGGATGTGTGATATTATTTCCAAGGGCTCTATTCTGTTCCATTGGTCTATATCTCTGTTTTGGTACCAGTATCATGCTGTTTTGGTTACTGTAGCCTTGTAGTATAGTTTGCAGTCAGGTAGCATGATGCCTCCACCTTTGTTCTTTTGGCTTAGGATTGTCTTGGCAATGTGGGCTCTTTTTTGGTTCCATATGAACTTTAAAGTAGTTTTTTCCAATTGTGTGAAGAAAGTCATTGGTAGCTTGATGGAGATGACATTGAATCTATAAATTACCTTGGGCGGTATGGCCATTTTCACAATATTGATTCTTCCTATCCGTAAGCGTGGAATGTTCTTCCGTTCGTTTATGTCCTCTTTTATTTTGTTGAGCAGTGGTTTGTAGTTCTCCTTGAAGAGCTCCTTCACATCCCTTGTAAGTTGGATTCCTAGTTATTTTGTTCTCTTTGAAGCAATTGTGAATGAGAGTTCACACATGATTTGGCTCTCTGTTGGTCTGTTATTGGTGTATAGGAATTCTTGTGATATTTTGCACATTGATTTTGTATCCTGAGACTTTGCTGAAGTTGCTTATCAGCTTAGGGAGGTTTGGGGCTGAGATGAGGGGGTTTTCTAAATATACAATCATATCATCTGCAAACAGAGACAATTGGACTTCCTCTTTTCCTAATTGAATTCCCTTTATTTCTTTGTCTTGCCCGATTGCCCTGGCCAGAAGTTCCAACATTATGTTGAATAGGAGTGCTGAGAAAGGACATCCCTGTCTTGTGCCAGTTTTCAAAGGGAATGCTTCCAGTTTTTGCCCATTCAGTATGATATTGGCTGTGGGTTTGTCATAAATAGCTCTTATTATTTTGAGCTACATCCCATCAATGCCTAGTTTATTGAGAGTTTTTAGCATGAAGGGCTGTTGAATTTTGTCGATGTCCTTTTCTGCATCTATTGAGATGATCATGTGGTTTTGGTCTTTGGTTCTGTTTATATAATGGATTATGTTTCTTGATTTGCGTATGTTGAATCAGCTTTGTATCCCAGGGATGAAGCGAACTTGATCTTGGTGGATAAGCTTTTTGGTGTGCTGTTGGATTCAGTTTGCCAGTATTTTATTGAGGATTTTTCCATTTGTGGTCATCAGGGATATTGGTCTAAAATTCTCTTTTTTTGTTGTTGTGTCTCTGCCAGGCTTTGGTATCAGGATGATGTTGGCCTCATAAAATAAATTAGGGAGGATTCCCTCTTTTTCTATTGATTGGAATAGTTTTAGAAGGAATTATACCAGCTCCTCTTTGTACCTCTGGTAGAATTTGACTGTGAATCCATCTGGTCCTGGACTTTTTTTGGTTGGTAGACTATTAATTATTGCCTCAATTTCAGAGCCTATTATTGGTCTATTCAGGGATTCAAATTCTTCCTGGTTTACTCTTGGGAGGGTGTATGTGTCCAGGAATTTATCCATTTCGTCTAGATTTTCTAGTTTATTTGCACAGAGGTGTTTATAGTATTCTCTGCTGGTAGTTTGTATTTCTGTGTAATCAGTGGTGATATCCCCTTTATCATTTTTTATAGCATCTATTTGATTCTTCTCTCTTTTCTTCTTTATTAGTCTTGCTAGTGGTCTGTCAAGTTTGTTGATCTTTTCAAAAACCAGCTCCTGGATTCACTGATTTTTTGAAGGTTTTTTTTTTCCTTGTGTGTGTGTCTCTATCTCCTTCAGTTATGCTCTGATATTAGTTATTTCTTGCCTTCTGCTAGCTTTTGAATGTGTTTGCTTTTGCTTCTCTAGTTCTTTTAATTGTGATGTTAGGGTGTCAATTTTAGATCTTTCCTGCTTTCTCTTGTGGGCATTTAGTGCTATAAATTTCCCTCTACACACTGCTTTCAATGTGTCCCAGAGATTCTGGTATGTTGTATCTTTGTTCTCATTGGTTTCAAAGAACATCTTTATTTCTGCCTTCATTTCATTATTTACTCAGTAGTCATTCAGGTGCAAGTTGTTCAGCTTCCATGTAGTTGAGCGGTGTTGGGTGAGTTTCTTAATCCTGAGTTCTAGTTTGATTGCACTATGGTCTGAGAGACTGTTTGTTATCATTTGTGTTCTTTTACATTTGCTGAGGAGTGCTTTACTTCCAACTATGTGGTCAATTTTGGAATAAGTGCGATGTGGTGCTGAGAAGAATGTATATTCTGTTGATTCGGGGTGAAAGGTTCTGTAGATGTCTATTATGTCCCCTTGGTGCAGAGCTGAGTTCAGTTCCTGGATATCCTTTTTAACTTTCTGTCTCGTTGATCTGTCTAATATTGACAGTGAGGTGCTACAGTCTCCCATTATTATTGTGTGGGAGTCTAAGTCTCTTTGTATATCTCTAAGGCCTTGCTTTATGAATCTGGGTGCTTCTGTATTGGGTGCATATATATTCAGGATAGCTAGCTTTTCTTGTTGAATTGATCCCTTTACCATTATGTAATGGCCTTGTCTCTTTTGATCTTTGTTGATTTAAAGTCTGTTATATCAGAGACTAATATTGCAAATGCTCCTTTTTTTATTTTCCATTTGCTTGGTAGATCTTTCTCCATCCCTTTATTTTGAGCCGATATGTGTCTCTGCATGTGAGGTGGGTCTACCGAATACAGCACACTGATGGGTCTTGACTCTTTATCCAATTTGCCAGTCTGTGTGTTTTAATTGGAGCATTTAGCCGATTTACATTTAAGGCTAATATTGTTATGTGTGAATTTGATCCTGTCATTATGATGTTAGCTGGTTATTTTGCTCATTAGTTGATGCGGTTTCTTCCTAGCATCAATCATCTTCACAATTTGGTATGGTTTTGCAGTGGCTGGTACTGATTATTCCTTTCCATGTTTAGTGCTTCCTTCAGGAGCTCTTGTAAGGCAGGCCTGGTGGTTACAAAATCTCTCAGCATTTGCTTGTCTGTAAAGGATTTTATTTATCCTTCACTTGCAAAACTTAGTTTGCCTGGATATGAAATTCTGAGTTTAAAATTATTTTATTTAAAAATGTTGAATATTGACCCTCACTCTCTTCTGGTTTGTAGAGTTTCTGCCTTTTAGCCTGATCAGCTTCCCTTTGTGGCTAACCCGACCTTTCTCTCTGGCTGCCCTTAACATTTTTTCCTTCGTTTCAACTTTGGTGAATCTGACAATTTTGTGTCTTGGAGTTGCTCTTCTCGAGGAGTATCTTTGTGGCATTCTCTGTATTTCCTGAATTTGAATGTTGGCCTGCCTTGCTGGGTTGGGAAAGTTCTCCTGGATAATATCCTGAAGAATGTTTTCCAACTTGGTTCCATTCTCCCCGTCACTTTCAGATACACCAATCAGATGTAGATTTTCACATACTCCCATATTTCTTGGAGACTTTGTTCATTTCTTTTTACTGTTTTCTCTAAACTTCTCTTCTCATTTCATTTCATTCATTTGACCTTCAATCGCTGATACCCTTTCTTCCACTTGATCAAATTGGCTACTGAAGCTTGTTCATTCGTCACGTAGTTCTCATGCCATGGTTTTCAGCTCCATCAGGTCATTTAAGGACTTCTCTACAGTGTTTATTCCAGTTAGCCATTCGTGTAATCTTTTTTCAAGGTTTTTAGCTTCTTTGCAATGGGTTCGAACATCTTCTTTAGCTCAGAGAATTTTGTTAGTACCCATCATCTGAAGCCTTCTTTCAACTCATCAAAAAAATTCTCTGTCCAGCTGTGTTCCGTTTCTGATGAGGAACTGCGTTCCTTTGGAGGAGAAGAGGCACTCTGCTTTTTAGACTTTTCAGCTTTTCTGCTGTAGTTTCTCCCCATCTTTGTGGTTTTATCTACCTTTGATCTTTGATGATGGTGGCATATAGATGGGGTTTTGGTGTGGATCTCCTTTCTGTTTGTTAGTTTTCCTTCTAACAGTCAGGACCCTCAGCTGCAGGTCTGTTGGAGTTTACTAGAGGTCCATTCCAGATCCTGTCTGCCTGGGTATCACCAGCAGAGGCTGCAGGACAGCAAATATTGCTGAACGACAAATGTTGCTACCTGATCCTTCCTCTGGAAGCTTCATCTCAGAGGGGCACCCAACTGTATGAGGTGTCAGTCGGCTCCTACTGAGAGGTATCTCCCAGTTAGGCTACTCAGGGATCAGGGACCCACTTGAGGAGGCAGTCTGTCCATTCTCAGATCTCAAACTCTGTACTAGGAGAACCACTACTCTCTTCAAAGCTATCAGACAGGGACATTTAAGTCTGCAGAAGTTTCTGCTGCCTTTTGTTCAGCTATGCCTTGTCCCCAGAGGCGGAGTCTACAGAGGCAGGCAGGCCTCCTTGAGCTACAGTGGGCTCCACCCAGTTCAAGCTTTGTTTACCTACTCAAGCCTCAGCAATGGTGAATGCCCCTCTCCCAGCTTTGCTGCCACCTTGCAGTTCAATCTCAGACTGCTGTGCTAGCAGTGAGTGATGCTCCGTGGGCATGGGACCCTCCAAGCCAGGCATGGGATATAATCTCCTAGTGTGCCGTTTGCTAAGGCCATTGGAAAAGTGTAGTATTAGGTTGGGAGTGTCCTGGTTTTCCAGGTACCATCTCTCATGGCTTCCCTTTGCTAGGAAAGGGAATTCCCCAACCCATTGTGCTTCCCTGGTGAGGCGATGCCATGCCCTACTCCATGGGCTGGGCTGCACCCACTGTCGCACAAGCCCCAGTGAGATGAACCTGGTATCTCAGTTGGAAATGGAGAAATCACCCGTCTTCTGCATCGCTCACACTGGGAGCTGTAGACTGGAGGTGTTCCTATTTGGCCATATTGGAACCTCCTCTGCCTGTCCTGATTTCTTAGAGCAGGGGTTTATAGTTCTCCTTGAAGAGGTCCTTCACTTCCCTTCCCTTGTTAGCTATATCCCTAGGTATTTTATTCTTTTTGTGGCAGTTGTGAATGGGAGTTCATTCATAATTTGGCTCTCAGCTTGTCTGTTCTTGGTATGTAGGAATGCTAGCAATTTTTGCACATTGTATTCTGAGACTTTGAAGATGTTTCATATCAGCTTAGGAAGCTTTTGGGCTGAGACAATGGGGTTCTCTAGATATAGGATCATGTAATCTGCAAGCAAAAATAATTTGACTTCCTCTCTTCCTATCTGGATACTTTTTATTTCTTTCTCTTCTTAATTCCCCTGGCCAGAACTTCCAATACTATGTTGAATAGTAGTATTGCGAGAGGGCATCCTTGGCTTGTGCTGATTTTCAAGGGGAATGCTTCCAGCTTTTGCCCATTCAGTATGATATTGACTGTGGGTTTATCAAGTAGCTCTTGTTATTTCAAGGTATGTTCCTTCAATACTTAGTTTATTGAGAGTTTTTAACATGAAAGGATGTTGAATTTTATCGAAGGCCTTTTCTGCACCTATTGAGATAATCATGTGGTTTTTATCTTTCATTCTGTTTAGGTGATGAATCACATTTATTGATTTGCATATGTTGAACCAAACTTGCATCCTAGGGATTAAACCAACTTTATCATTGAGCATAAGCTTTTTGATGTGCTGCTGGATTCATTTTGCCAGTATTTTATTGAAGATTTTTGCATCGCTATTTTTCAGGGATATTGGCCTGAAATTTTCTTCTTTTTGTTGTATCTCTGCCAGTTTTTGGTATCAGGATGATTCTGGCCTCATAGAATGAGTTAGAAAAGAGTCCCTTCTCCTCAATTGTTTGGAGTCATTTTAGTAGGAGTTGTATTAGCTTTTCCTCATACATCTGATAGAATTCAGCTGTGAGTCTGTCTGGTTTTGAACTTTTTTTGGTTGGTAGGCTATTTCTTACTGCCTCAAATTTGGAGCTTGTTATTGGTTAGTTCAGGGATTTCATTTCTTCCTGGTTCAGTCTTGGAAGGTGTATGTGTCCAGTTGTTTATCAATTTCTTCTAGATTTTCTAGTTTATGTTCATTGTATGGTATTTATGGTATTCTCTGATGGTTGTTTGTATTTCTGTGGAGTCAGTGGTGATATTCCCCTTAGCTTTTCTGACTGTGTTTATTTGATTCTTCTCTCTTTTCTTCCTTAAAAGTCTAGCTAGCTGTCTATTTTATTAATTTTTTTTCCAAAAAAATCAGCTCCTGGACTCACTGATCTTTTGAATATTTTTATATCTCTATCTCCTTCAGTTTTGCTGTGATCTTGGTTATTTCTTGTCTTCTGCTAGCTTTGAAGTTTGTTTGCTCTTCGTTCTCTAGATCTTTTCGTTCTGATGTTAGATTGTTAACTTGTGATCTTTCCAGCAATTTGATGTGGGCATTTAGTGATAAAAATTTCTCTCTTAACACTACTTTAGCTGTGTTCCAGAGATTCTGATACGTTGTCTCCTTTTTCTCATTAGTTTCAAAGAACTTCCTGGTTTCTGCCTTAATTTCATTATTTATGCAGGAGTCATTCAGTAGCAGATTGTTCAGTTTCCATGTAGTTGTGTGGTTTTGAATGAATTTCTTAATATTGAGTTCTAATTTGATTGTACTGTGGGCTGAGATACTGTTTGTTATGATTTCATTTCTTTTGCGTTTGCTGAGGAGTGTTTTACTTCTGATGATGTGATTAATTTTTGAGTAAGTACTGCATGGCTATGAGAAGTATGTATATTCCATTGTTTTTGGTTGGAGAGTTCTGTAGATATCTCTGAGGTCCACTTGATTCAGAGCTAAGTTCAGGTCCTGAATATCTTTGTTGATATCTTTGTTAATTTTCTGTCTTGCTGATCTACCTAATATTGTCAGTAGGCTAGTAAAGTCTCCCACTATAATTATGTGGGAGTCTAAGTCTCTTTGCAGGTCTCTAAGCACTTGCTTTATAAATCCGGGTGCTCCTGTACTGGGTGCATATATATTTAGGATATTTAGGCCTTCTTGTTTAATTGAATGCTTTACCATTATGTAATGCCCTTCTTTTTCTTCTTTGATCTTTGCTGGTTTAAAGTCTGCTTTGTCAGAAACTAGGATTGCAACCCCTGCTTTTTTTGTTTTCCATTTGCTTTGTAAATTTTTCTCTATTCCTTTATTTTGAGCCTATGAATGTCTTTGCACATGACATGTGTCTCTTGAAGATGATATACCAATGAGTATTGGCTCTTTATCCAACTTGCCATTCTGTGCCTTCTAATTGGGGCATTTAACCCATTTATGTTTAATGTTAGTATTGTTTTGTGTGAATTTGATCCTGTCATGATGCTAGCAGGTTATTTTGCAGACTTGTTTATGTGGTTGCTTCATACTATCACTGGTCTGTATACCTCAGTGTGTTTTTGAAGTGACTGGTAATGGTTTTTCCTTTCCATATTTAGTGTTTTCTTCGGGAGTTTTTGCAAGGCTGGCCTGGTCGTGGTGAATTCGCTCAGCATTTACATGTCTGAAAAGGATCTTATTTCTCCTTTGCTTATGAAACTTAGTTTGGCTAGATATGAAATTCTGGGTTGGAAATTCTTTTCTTTGAGAATGTTGAATATTGGCCCCCAATCTCTAATGTCTTGTAGGGTTTCCACCAAGAAGTCTGCTGTTAGACTGATGTGATTCCCTTTGTAGGTGACCTAGCCTTTCTCTCTGGCTGTTCTTAACATTTTTTTCTTTCATTTCAACCTTGGAATGAAACACAGAATCTGATGATTTTGTGTCTTGGGGTTGATCTTGTTATGGAATATCTTACTGGGTTTCTCTGGATTTCCTGAGTTTGAATGTTGGCCTGTGTTGCTAGGTTAGGGAAGGTCTCCTGGATGATATTCTGTAGTATGTTTTACAACTTGGTTCCATCCTCCCCATCTCATTCAGATACCCCAGTCATAAGTTTGGTCTTTTTACATAATCACACATTTCTCAGAAGTACTGTTTGTCCCTTTTTATTCTCTGTTCTTACATAATTCCAAAGTTTTGGGGGTTTTGTTCATTTCTTTTTATTTTTAAATCTATATTCTTGTCTGACTGTCTTATTTCAGAATGATAGTCTGAAAGCTCTGAGCTTCTTTTCTCCACACGATTGATCTGTTCTGCTATTGGTACTTGTGACTGCATTGGGAAATTCTCATATTGTGTTTTTCAGCTTCATCAGGTCATCTGTGTTCCTCTCTAAATTGACTATTTTGGTTATCAGCTACTGTATTGCTTGATCATATTTCTTAGTGTCTTTGCACTGGGTTACACATGCCCTTTTAGTTCAGCAAAGCTTATTACCCACCTTCTGAAGCCTACTGCTGTTAATTCAGCCATCTCAGCCTCAGCCCAGTTCTGTGCCCTTGCTGGAGAGATGTTGCAGTCATTTGTAGGAGAAGAGGCACTCTGGCTTTTTTATTTTCCAGCATTTTTGCATTGATTTTCTCTCATTGTTGTAGGCTTATCTACCTTTGATCTTTGAGGTTGCTGATCTTGAATTGGGCTTCTGTGGGATATTTTTGGTTGATGTTGTTGTTGTTTTCTGTCTGTTCTTATTTTAATAGGCCACTGTCTGTTAGCAACCATAGGGCTGCTGTGGTTTGCTGGGGGCCCACTCCAGACCCTAGTTGCCTTAGTTTTTCCCATACCTGGAGATTTCACCAGTGATTGTTGCAAAACATCAAAGGTGATAGCCTGCTCCATCCTCTGGAAGCTCCATCCTAGGTGGGTACTGACCTGTTGCCAGCCGAATGCTCCTGTAGTTGCTGTCCAGAGACCTCTGTTAGGAGGTCACATGCAGTCAGGAGGAACGGGACCAGGGACCTGCTTACAAAATCAGCCTGGCTGCTTTTGATAGAGCACATGTGCTGCATTGGTCAGAGGTGGCCCTTCCTCATCTGGACTACCTGGACTCTCCAAATCACAGAGTTGGTGGCCACCCCTCCCCTGGGATCTTTCTTAGGGAGATATCAGAGTTCTGTTCATATAAGCCTAGCTGGAGTGACTAATGGACCTCTGCAGGGAGGCCTGGCCCAGTCAGGAGGACTGGATTGGGGTCCTGTTTAAAGAAGCATTTTGTGTGCAATTTTGCAAAGCAGGTGTGCTGCATTGAAGAACACCCTTCCAAGTCAGGATCTCTTGGGCTCTCCAGAGCCAGGGGGCTGGAATGTTGAGTCAACCAAACTGCAGAAATGGTAGCTGTTCTTCCCCCCAGACCTCCCTCCCCACCATCTCCACCCCCTGCCAAACTCTCTGTAGTTTCAGGCAAACTCAGCCTATTGTCATTCATTGGGATTCCAAGCCAGTGAGTCTTTACTTTTGGAAGTGGGGCCCACAGAATGACACAGGTTGGCTCCCTGGATTCAGTCCCTTTCCTAGGGGAATGTAGGAATGGATCTGCCACATTGCCAGGAATCCGGAGCCAGCATATGTAAAACTTCTGGGGCTCTGTGTGTGCCTGAGCAGTTACTCTGCTGAGACTCCACACAGTTCTGTGTATCAGACCCAAGGCCCTAGCAGCATGGGCTCACAAGGGCATCTCCTGATCCATGGGTTGCAAAGATCGTGGGAGAAGCATGGTTTCCTGGGCAGGGTTGCACAGTCTCTCACTGCTTCCCTTGGCTAGGGGTGAGGGTTCCTTTTGCTCCATGCTGCTCCCGGGTGGAATGTCACCCCTAAAAATATTATTCTTTCTTCAATAGTATATTAACTTTAGCTTACCGTAACTTTTTTATTTTATAAACTCTATAACTTTTAAAAAACTTTTAAGGCGGGATGTGGTGGCTCACACCTGTAATGCCAGGACTTTAGGAGGCTGAGGTGGGTGAATCACCTGAGATCAGGAGTTTGAGACCAGCCTGGCCAACGTGATGAAACCCCGCCTCTACTAAAAATACAAAACATTAGCTGGTTGTGGTGGCGGGTGCCTGTAATATCAACTACTCCAGAGGCTGAGGCAGGAGAATCACTTGAACCCGGGAGGCAGAGGCTGCAGTGAGCAGAGATCATGCCACTGCACTCCAGCCGGGGCAACAGGAGTGAAGCTCTGTCGAAAAAACAAACAAACAAACAAACAACAAAAAGCCACAAACAAAAACTTTTAAAATACATTGTATATCTGTACAAAAATATTTTCTTTATATCTTTATTCTTTAAGCTTTTTAAATTTTTACTTTTTACTTGAAATTTTTTTTCTGTTAAAAATAAGGCACAAACATCCACATTATCCTAGGCCTACATAGGGTCAGGGTCATCTGTATTACTACCTTCTACCTACACATCTTGTCCCACTGGAAGGTCTTCATGGGTAATAACAGGCATGAAGCTATCATCTCCCATGACAATAATGCCTTCTTCTGAAGTACCTCCTGAAGGAACGGCATGAGGCTGTTTTATAGTTAACCTTTTTTTAATTGGTAGAAGGAGTACATTCTAAAATATCTGTTAAAATGTAGTATACTAAATACATAAACCAGTAACTTGGTTGATATGGTTTGGATGTATGTGCCTGACAAAAGCTCATGTTGAATTCTAACCCCCAGTATTGGAGGTGGGGCCTGGTGGGAGGTGAATGGATCATAGACATGGAGTTCTCATGAATGGTTTAGCACCATTTCCCCTTGGCATTCTGTAGTTAGTTCTTATAAGATCTGGTTGTTTAAAAGTGTATTCCACCTCCTCCTTCTGTCTATCTTGCTCCTACTCCAGCCATGTAAGACATGCCTGCTCCCCCTTCACCTTCCACCATAATTGTAGGTTTCCTGAGGCCTCCCCAGTGGCTGAGCAGATGCCAGCATCATGCTTCCTTTACAGCCTGTGGAACCATGAGCTAATTAAACCTTTCTTTGTAAGTTACCAGTCTCAGGCATTTCTTTATAGCAGTGTGAGAATGGGCTAATACAGTGGTCATTTATTATTATCAACTATTATGTGCTGTATATAATTGTATGTGCTGTACATTCAAACAGCTGGTAGTGGGATAAGTTTTGTTTACACTACTCACCACAAACATGTGAGTAGTGCATTGTGCTTTGATGTTAGGATGACTGCAACATCACTAGGTGATAGGAATTTTTCACCTCCATCATAATCTTATGAGACCACCGTTGTAAATGCAATCACTGAAACGTCATTATGCCACACACAACTAGTTCTTTAGGTTGGAGAAGACAAAAGCAAAGTAAGATTTAAGTCACAAACTTTGGCTCTGTTTGCAGATGGTCTAAATGAAGATCACACTTGAAAAATGTTTCTATTTCTATACATCCTATATTTCTCTGGCTCTGACTATAGCTTTAAAAACCCTAAATCTTTTTTATTATTATTACTGTCTTAGAGTGTTTGCAAACAACAATCACATTGTGATCTCTGTTGTCCAGACATTATTGTTCCTTTTCATTATATATATATAATGAAATATATATTATATATTAAATATATCAAACATATGTATATATGTATATATACATTTAAATATATGTATGTATTTAATATATTATATATTTAATAAAATATATTACATATATATTTTATATATATATATCTTTGTTTCATTTTGTTTTTTTCAGAGGGAGTTTCGCTCTTGTTGCTCAGGCTGGAGTACAATGGCATGGTCTTGGCTCACCACAACCTCTGTTTCTCAGGTTCAAGCGATTCTCCTGCCTCAGCCTCCCAAGTTGCTGGGATTACAGGCGCACGCCACCATGCCTGGCTAATTTTTTTGTATTTTTAATAGAGACGGGGTTTCTCCATGTTGGTCAGGCTGGTCTTGAACTCCCAACCTCAGATGATCTGCCCGCCTTAGCCTCCTAAGATGCTGGGATTACAGGCATGAGCCACTGAGCCTGGCCAGATATATTTTTAAAATATTTTCTTGATTATGTGCTAAGAATACAATTGTAAAAATCATTAGAAACAGACAACATGTTTGCATTGGCAAATAAATCACTACAATGATCCAGAATTGAGTATCCACATTGTGAAATCAATGTAGTTTATAGTTAACAATAAGTAAATTACTATAAAGTGCCACCTTTGAAGGAAAAAAGCACTGCTCCACCTCCCAAAAACTGCATTTTAGTGTGTGACTTTTGTGAAACAACTCTCCTCACTTTATGTGAACCCTATTAAGCCACTACTACAACTAAATATAAGCAGATGTTACCAAATACAAAACTTACTAGCTCTCTTATCTAAGGCATGTTATTACATAGTAAACATGCATTAATGTATTTCAGACTAGAATGTAAGGCCCTCTGAGCACCAGGAACTGCCTTCTTTCAGTGTCACCAGCATTTATCAAGCTGGCTTTTTCAGGCTTCCCTTGACACTGTCCAGTTCACATACAATACCCCATGATTTGTTTCTATCCGTTCATGTTCAAACAACATTTTATGCTATTTCTGAGAATACATAGTTGCTGAGTTGCTGTGAAATTGTCATGTTACTAGCTCATCAGGTGAATGAACACAACTATTTGAATTACAGTAAAATAGTGTACACATCAGGGGTTAATTGTATGATATTAATGCATGAATTACAAGAGACAGTGACCCACTCACTTTAATTGCATAGATAATAGCACCAAATGTATATAGGAAGCATTTGTTTATTAAGAAAGAGATTCTTAATTCCAATTCCCCAAAATAGTCTATGACAATTTTTATCAAAATTACAATTTTTTTTAGTGAGGATTTCATGTACTGTTATTGTTAAGAGACAATTTTCAATGAGTTTCTCATATTGTCAGCTCGTCTCATGAGTGAGGCACTTACTGACCTTATGTTCTGAAGTCTTATTTATTTATTTATTTATTTATTTATTTATTTATTTATTTATTTATTTATTTCAAGACAGTGTCTAGCTCTCTCACCCAGGCAGGAGTGCAGTGGTGTGTTCTCGGCTCATTTCGACCTCTGCCTTCAGGGCTTAAGCAGCTCTCCTGCCTCAGCCTCCCAAGTAGCTGAGATTGCAAGTGCTTGCCATCATATCATTCCTGGCTAATTTTTTTTTTCTTTTTTTCTATCTTTTTTTTTTTTTGTAGAGACAGGGTTTCACCATGGTGCCCAGGCTGGTCTTGAACTCCTGGGCTCAAGAAATCTGCCTGAGTCAGCCTCCCAGAAAGCTGGGATTACAGGCGTGACCCACCACACTGGGCCCTTAACTGTCTTTTCAAGGATGTTTGCCTAATGAGCACACTTGAAAGACATAGTATCTCGCTCTGAAACAGGAAGTAGGCTTGCTTGCTGCCCAGCCTAACAAGATAATGACTCCCACAGGAGCAAAGGACACATATGCTTGCTTCCTTTTATTAAAGAACCAAATTCCCTAAGTTTAGAGTTCCTCTCTTGAAGCCCATTATATCTGCAGGGATTACATAGACCTCTTCATGTCTCCTGGTAAGAGCTTGAGTTCCTCCAACCTGTGGAAAAATTCAGATAGTCTGACTAATGTTACCGCCATGAGAAAGTCTTTTGTCTGACCCAGGAGTCTTGTGTTTTTCCCAGCATCCATAAAACTGTAGCAGGCTAACTTGTTATCCTGCAAGTTAGGTAAAGATCGTAGACCCCTCACAGTTCTTGTAAGACGTAATATCGTTCCATTCTTGCATTACTATAAAGAAATACCTGAGACTGGGTAGTTTATTTTAAGATAGAGGTTTAATTGGCTCATGATTCTGCAGGCTGTACAGGAAACATGATACTGGCATTTGCTTCGCTGCTGGGGAGGCTTCAGGAAACTTACAGTCATGCAGAAGACAAAAGGGGAGGAGGCACATCACATGGACAAACAGGAGCAAGAGAGCGAGAAGGGAGAGGCGCTACACACTTTGAAACAAATAGATCTCACTACCATGAGAACAGTAGCAAGAGGATGGTGATAAACCATTCATGAGAAACCCACCCTCATGATCCATTCACCTCACACCAGATCCACTTCCAAAACTGGGGATTACAATTTAGCATGATATTTAGGTGGGGACACATATCCAACCATCTCAGATGTTTTGGCAGTGAACATCAGTTATTGACAGAGACAAGGTCTTCTAGAAGGTAAAGTATGAGTGTCACATAAGCTGATAACAGAATTTAAGGTAAGTCCACAGGAATTGGTAGTAAACATCTTGACCAAATTGTATAGTGAGTTTGGAAGTAAACCATATGGTCAACCAGGAAGCAATAGTCCTCACTTTATTGCTTGTTAATAAGAAGAAATTGGGGAGGTGGGTGCATGTATGTAGGTTCAAGGACACCTATCTAAATAGGGGGCTGTAGTTGCTAATTTTGCTCTAGAAAATGCTGGGTCAGGAGCAAGGAAGAGAAAGGAGGGAAGGAGATTTCCTCATCAACATGGGCAGGAACCTCAAGTCTACCTTATTGTAACAGCAAGTACTAAGATTCATCCTGAAAGGACAGAAGGGTTTCTCCTTCCTTTCAGATTACAATTATAGGGCTGAGCATCTACACTAGCAAGAAAGGAGGGAAATTCACAAAAGGCATGGCAGAAACTAGGTGCATCTTTAAAATTTTGGCTAGTTCATTTCAGAGAAGAGGAGAATGGCATGTAATGCTCATTCTGGAAGAATGGAAATACTTGCTTTCAGCTCTGCACCCTTTGCAGTCTGTCATGCCAATTTTAGATCTATTCAAAGATGATGGTAAAACATATGAGGTTTTTTGGTGTTCTGTCTTATATGTATAAATAAAACATATATGTATACATTGTTTTATGTATGTATTTAAAACATATGTATATATAAAACATATATATGTATATACATATATACACACACATACATACATATATACACATAAGCCTTGTACGCTGTAAGAGACATTTGATCCTTTGGGGCAGAATTCCCTGAGAAAAAAAAACTTGTGGGAAACCATAAGGGAGTCATTGACTAGAGTTAAAGTTCTTATGTCTCCAGGTAGTTCACAATGCTGGCAGTGGTGACTAACTGGAGAACAAGAAACAGTAAGGATATCCAACAAGCTTCACTTGTCAAATGGAAATTATGTATGTAGAGCAAGCCAGGCCACAGCAGCTTCTCAGCTTTACATGAAAAAGAGATAGCTATACTTTGGGGAAATTGTATTCCCCCCTCTGCCTCCAGAAGCAAAACTGGTTTGATAAGGTCCTCAATTTAGAAGGATTCCTCTACATTCTTGGGCCTGAGACACTGATTTTTTGGTTGCCGAGCTAAAACTTGATGGTGTCCACTGTACAATTCAGCCTCAGCACCAGCTGTGTTTAGTTGAGAATGGATGACTGACAATGTCTCAGTGGACAGAACTCATAGCTCTGGACAATACTCTGCTTGACGAACCTTGCTGTAATTTTGCTGGCTTTCTGGCTTTTGCCAGGGGCCTAGATGTTTGGTCTGCCACACAAATTATGGTTGCTGACCAAGTCATCTAGACCATACTTGTAGATGTTCAAAGTACGGGATTATTCTCTGATGAGCCCAACTAAAATCCAGCTATCGAATGAACCTGCACCGCCCAGATTGTCACCTAATTTCATCTTTGTACCAAATATAGCAACACATCCTCCACTGTAGAGTGAGTACAACTTTCAGGGCTCTGTGTTTCTAAAGCTGACCATTTTAATCGGTGAGCAAAAGAAACCACCATTGTGGGTTCTAAGCAATAGGGAATAATTTTCTATTTAAAATTTAGAGAGACAAATTTTTTTTCTCTGCCAAAAGCAAGAAATTGTATGAAATTCTGGTATTGCACCTGTGAAAGTAATTTTGCAGACATCTTGCAGATAGTATAAGGTGCAGTTTGACTCCTGGCTCTGCTACTTACTATATTACCTTAAACAAACAAAAAACTCTTAGAGATGTAGTGTTATTTTTTAAAAGTGGGAAATGCGATAGTTTTAAATATCAAAGAAACAACCCCTGAGAGAATGTTTTCCAATTGCAAAACATCTACAAATATTATTTGTAGTGCTGATACTTATATACGTTTATGGTATAAAATAGAAACCAAGCAGTATAAATATAGTTCACCATCTATACATTAAACCTAAAAAAATTCAGAAAACAGACCATGATTTTAAAGTGTTTAGCATTTTAGTTATAATACAATACAGTAACCGATATACTTTGCGGAACCTGGGTGAATTGCACAACAGCGTAGATGGAAGGAAGGTTAACAAGCAAGAAAATGAAATGGAAACCAGGACAAAGAACTATCCTGCATACCAAAATCACACTATACTTATTTAGATAATACACTATTTGTAGTTTAGATTATTTATTTTTATACTAGCCCTTAACATTAAATAAAAATAGATGTGGTTTGCCAATTAATATGGATATAAACACGTTCGACTAATTTTCAAATACATGGCTATGTCAAAAGAACCCTTTACACATTGGTTAAGAAAACTACCTACACTTTTGAAATTTAATAATGACTAGTTACTAGTCATTATCCCAATTTCCACACTAAGAAGACCAGGTAAGGAGTATCTGCATAGCTCATTGCAATTTATTTAGCCTGGTATCTTTTTTTCTTTTGAAATTATAGCAATGACATATTTAATTTGTAATCCATGGTACATTCAACTTTGTCTTTGATCTATATACAAAGCTAAGCATGGGTTATTTGTATTTATGTAAATAACCTTCTTAACCTAATTACCTTCTGTTTATCTTTATAGAATTTCATGTTGATTTGATGCACTTTGCATCAGGTTGTTTCATATATCATATTTAACCTTCTATTTGTATATCTGAAACTTTAATCAATTACATTAAAAAATGATAATCGTGGACCGTGATTTAAAACACCTAACCTTTAAAATTCCAATGCAACCTCAAAAATCCATAATTTAAAATGCCACTCATTTCCCACTATACAAAATATAAATCTATTCAATAAATAGCATTGTGCTACAATATGCAAGGTAAAACACTCTTTTGTAAAGAATCACAAGTTTATATAAAATATGTAAAATTTAATTCCAAAAATCTTTACAAAAGTACAAACAAAGGAAAGCACTGGGCATGGCACAAGAATGGCACAACAGTCTATAGGAATTTAGGGAGAGGAAAGAAAAAATCCTCCTATGCTTAATTAATCTATCATTTAAATTTGTTCCCATTTATTTTGTCTGTTTATTTTTGTAAAATGGCCTTGTTGAATATAATTCACATACCACCAATTCATTCATTTAAATGGCATAATTCAATGAATGGCTTTTAGTATATTCATAGATTGCACATCCATTACCACAATCAATTTTAAAATATTTTCATTGCTCCCAAAGAAACATTGCTTCCTTCTCAATCCCACATCCGCTCCCATCCACACCAGCCCTAGGCAAACACCAGTCTCTTTTATTTCTCCATAGATTTGCCTATTCTGGACATCACATATAAATGAAATCATACAATAGGTGGTCCTTTTATAACTGGTTTCTTTCACTCAACATAATATTTTCAAGGTTCACCCATATGGTAAAATGCTTCAGTACTTTATTTCTTTTTATTGCTGTGTAATATTTTATTGTTTATTAATTTTATTTATTCATTCATCAGTTCACAGACATTTGGGCTGCTTCCCCTTTTGGCTAGTATGAATATTGCTGCTGTGATTATTTGTGTGCAAGTTTTGTGTGCACATGTGTTTTCATTTCTTTTGGGTATATATCTAGGAATGGAATTGCTGGATCATACGCTATTTCCATGTTTAACCCTTTGATAAACTGCTACACTATTTTGCAAAGCAGCTCCACCATTTGACATTCCCACCAGCAGTATATGGGGATTCCAACTTTTGCACATCTTTGCCAACAGTTGTTATTTTTCTTTTTCTTATATGTATAGCCACCCTACTGGGTGTGAAGTAATGTCTCATTTTGGCTTTCATTTGCCTTTCCTGATAGCTGTTGACTTTGAGCAACATTCAATGTGATTTGGGGTCATTTGTATATCTTCTTTAGAAAATGTCTATTCAGATCCTTTGTCCATGTTTAAAATTGTATATTTTCCTTTTCATATTGAGTCATCTGTTATTCATTTCATTTTGCCTCTTTTCTCATTGACTTATTAATGAATTGAATATGTTTTATTGAACCATTTATCTCCAATATTGGGTCATATCTTAGTTGTGTTGTTATTGCCTATAACAGAATATCTGAAACTGGTAGTTTATAAAGAAAAGTAATTTATTTCTTCGAGCTATGAGGGCTGCAATGTCCATGGTTGAGGGGCTGCATCTGGTGACAGCATTCTTGCTAGTGTGGACTCTGCAAAGTTTCCTGGTTGTGCAGGTTATCACATGGTGGGCATGCTGAACATGCTAGATCAGGTCTTTCTTCCTCTTGTTATACAGCCACCAGTCCTGCTCCCATAATAACCCATTAATCTCTTAATTCATGAATTGATTCATCCATTCAGGAGGGCAGAACCCTTATGACCTAGTCACCTCCTAAAGGCCTTACCTCTCAATACTGCCACATTGGAGATAAAATTTCAACTTGAGTTTTGGAGGAAAATATTTAAACCATAGCAGATCATTAGCCATGCCAATATTTAACTTAGCATAGCCTACTCTGAAATAATATTACACCAATCATGTATGTATAAAAACATCACAACAGTATACTTTCATTTATCTTTCCATTGTCTTTGTTAGTCATACAATTTTATATACATGTCACAAATTCTGCAGTACCTTTTTAAAACAGTCAGTTGTTTATTAAAGGTACTGACTTTTTAAAAAAATGGTTATGTTTACTCATATATTTAACCTATCTTGTGGGTTTTATTTCTTCATGTAGATCCTAATTCCAGTCTGGTATCATTTACAATTTTTCTGAAGTTCTTCCTTATAGTACAACTTTTCCAGATCTAAGTTCTGTTAGAATTTTGGCCTAAAAAGTCTTTGCATGATGTTCTGTATCAATGTTATAGTATTCTGTATTTTTCAGAAATTTAAGGATATATGTCATTGTTTTCTTGTTGCTAAACTGGCTGCTTCCAATATTTCCATCTAATTTCTGGCTTAGGGTGATTTTCTTTTTTGTTGTTGTTGTTGTTCAGTTTTGTTTTTCCTTGGGGTCCAAGGATCTTCTTATAGCTGTGAATTTGAAGTTTTCATCCCATTTGAAAAAGTTTTGGACATTATTTATTCAAATATTTTTACCCTCTTCCCCATCTTCCTTTCCTGGGTGTCTAATTACACCTAGGTTAGACCATTAGCCATCTTTTCTCTCTTTGTTGAGGTTCTGTCTATCATTCTTTTTCAAAATTTTTTTCTGTGCTATATTTACAATTGTTTATATGGTTATGTCATCAAGTTAACTGATCTTTTCTTCTTTAGTATTTAATCTATAGTTAATCCCTTCCTATGTATTTTTTATTCACATATGATTTTGATCAATAAAAATTCCATTTAGAGCTTTATTATTTTTTCTATTTCTTCTATTTTCCCATTATTATGTTCATCTTTTCCATTAACATATTTATAAATAGAACAGTTGTTTTAACATCCGTTATGATCAACCTGTTTTTCCATTTCTATTGACTGATTTTTCTTTTGGTTAACTTTTCTTCTGGTTTTTGGTTATCTTTTCCTGATTGTTTGCATATGTGGTGAGTTTTAGTTGGATACTGCCATTATTGCATGCTGAATTTTGTTTAGTTTAAAAAAATAAAACGTAGGCTTTTTTCTCTGGTTTTCAACTTGATCCTTTCTAAGCATTCCTTTAACTTTGTTATGATATGTCAAGAGCAGCCTTTATTCTGGCACTAATTAAGCCCAATACTAAAGTTTAAGCCTTCTGAAGACGTTAATGCCTAGTCTAAGTCTCTCTACTCTGATTAGTCCAACATGAACTGTTTTTGCCCTTGTATGAGCACTGAGACTTGTGTATCTACAGCTTTCTAGTAGTTCTTTTCTCAGGTTTGAGGTTTTTTTTTTTTTTTTTTTTTTTTTTCTCTCCTCAATCCCTCCTGCAAAAAATCTATGTCCACCTTTACCTTTCCACTGTTATTTTCCTAACTTAGGTCTCCATCACTGTTCATCTAAATTCTACAGGCTCTTCTAGGAGATTGTTCTCATGATAATTCCAGTCTCATTCTTACATTAGTCATGTCTCCACGGTAGCAGAATTATCTTTTTAAGATGAAAATCTAAAGGTTTATTTGTCTGTTCCAATTGCTTGTCAGTACATTTCTTAAGGACAAGGATGACATCTGGCAGTTAGTAAGTATTGTGCTGGTAAATCAGCTTTTATGGGAAAAAATTCCAGATATCTAATATTTGCCCATTACTATGGTGTAAATATTTCCATCATGGCCACTTGCAATCTGCCAATTAATGTCAGTGAATATAGAATTGTGAAGAGATGCACACAATTAGCTTTCACGAGGCACTATAATTCAGCTACAGTACGATTCTGCTTCAGCACATTTGGTGTTTAGTCCATAGTAGATTCTTTGTACATGTTCCTTGAATGAAAGACTTTTATTATCTGTGTTAACATAAGTGCATAAATAGAACTAGACCAGCTACAGGAGGATTGCTTGAGCCTAGGAATTTGAGGCTGCAATGAGCTATGATCACAACACCACACTCCAATCTTGGTGACAGAGTGAGACCCTATTCTAAGATAAAATAAAATGTAATAAATTATTTAAAAAGAGAGAACTGGGGCTAACTAACTAGCTAGTTAATGCAGCCTCCAAACAAAAAATCAACACAATGCATGCCTCCAGTTAATTAGGGAAAAAGAGGAGTCTGAGATAAGAATATGCAGGTATTAATAATTTTGGTGTTTAAATAGTGATTTTAACATGAAAATTAAATAGAACTTTGTTGAGTAGTATGAAAAATAAAAGTTAATTGAATAACTTTATGATAAGTATTCTGCATTGCCAGTAAGAATTATAGGACAGGCAGTAGGAAAGCTTTACAAAATAAATTGAATGAAACTTGGCACGTATAAAACTGTACTTTCCTGTATATGGCACTTTTAATATCTAGAAGATATTCAAAACACAAAGCATTAGGTCTAAGAATGATAAACCCTTATGAGTAAACATATCATACTGCACATAATAAAGAAGAAATGTTGGAAGATAGCCTACATTAAGAATTTAAGATAAGCAAACCTTGAAAATTGTGTTGGAAAGCTGTAATTGCAAAATAATGAGAATGCATGAGCATTGGCCAATTATCCCCACCCATAAATCTTGCTAAGTTTGATTCCCCACTCATATGGTTCCACTTTACTTCACTCACTCAATGCCAAACTGTACTGATTAAAAATATCTATCTAGGTGTGGGGAGACAGAGAACCACTGAGAAGTAAACATATTTTATTATATACTTTACAGTACTGTGTTGTTATGTTTGATTTCTAGATATTGAGAAAGTGTTCCTGAGGTCAGTAAATCCTACTCAAACTCCAAATAAAAGATAGATAGGATTTGGTTCTGACTTCGAGATGGGTAGCCTGGGAGTAGGGAAGTTCATTATATGGGGTGGGGGTAGTGACAGTACTTAGGGACCTAATCCAATATTCACTTAGATTGACCTTACCTACATGACGTGTAAGAGGAATGTAGCCAGCAAAAGCTTAGCTACAGGTCTAAAAACATGATGTACCTTTTCTATGTACTTGCTTTTAGTTTGCTTTTCATGAAAACTAGTTATGAAAGTAGGTATACACTTACACTTAATTTTTATAATAGCCTAGAAGTGAAAAATGAAGAACATCAGTAAAATCTGACGCACAACAAAAATAATTTTTATGTTATTTAAAATTATCAATGTCCTATTTTTAAAGTCAGTCCCCAGTGCCATCTATTAACTCTTAATTGGGTTATTAATAACTCCTAATGGGCATAATGCCAATGTCAGTTAGAAAGACATGCCCACTATGGCATCGAATAACTACTGAAGATGTGGTGGTAACATACTCCAAAACTTTATGTACAATTTAAGGTTAAATACTTTTTTTCACATAATTGTTTTTGGGAGACAAATTTCATGGTTGTTTTCTTGAAGAATGCCATTTCAAATGCTGTTTCATATTCATATGGGAAGGAGTAGCTATAGATCTGGTTCTTTCAAGTAGAGGTCATGAATCTCCATGGGAGTGTTAGACTTTGGAATTGCCTTGCCTTAAAGAGCTGTTTAGAAAGTTTATCCTGTTTCTACTCATGACTATTTTATTTTGTTCTTTTGAAGAGTGACCAGTAAGTTAATTATATATATTTTCTGACACTAAATTAGCAGCTCATTTATCACTTAGCTCTCCCAGTTAACTCTACCTCTCCTAAGATAAATAAAAGAAATGCATTGAATATATTCCTTTATTTGAAACATTATTAAAAATCTACTAACATTCTAGAAAGGGGCTTGAAGAAGAATTTGCTAAGAACACATTTAATAGTTTTTTCATTTTTTGTTTGTTTGTTTGTTTGTTTTTGGGCAAACATATTGAAAATCCTGGGATATCAGCAGCATATGACCAAGTGAGAGTGCAAATGTATGTCTGGCAAAAAAAGATAGAGGGTGAATTTCATTTACAGATAATTAACTTATTAAGTTATCCCAATTTTAATCAATTTTATCTTAAAAGAATAGAATGGTTGAAGCAGTGTTCCCCTCTGATGCAAGGCCGACACAGGTAGCAGGGTTTGAAAATGAAGTCATATGGGAGGCTACAGCACCAGGGCCAAGGTCAGGGTCAGGCATTCACCTCCTTTTCATCTATTCTTCTCCTTTAATAAACACACATAGACATATTGTTTCTCCAACTCTACTACTCTCCCACAATTAATGTTGTCACTTCTCCAATTTTCTCAGGCACATATATTTTATTCCACATTAATATCTCTCCAAATTTAATCCTTCTGCCACCTAAATCAAATGACCTAAGGTGTTTTTCCAAAATATAAGTTCTGAGCTCACACCCACCCACCTCCAGAGAGTACCTGAAAGAGAATTGCTGGGAGTGGGTCCAGATACTCTCACTTCTAACGAGTACCTGCTGTGATTCTTACAGATATTTGAGTCTTAAAATTTCTCTACTGGTCTTTGGATGAAGAATCAGGGCCATATGCAATAATGGCAACACCTTCCACATCATGAGTTAGCCTTAACCTGGGCAAAAACTGCAATAGCGAAAAAGAAAACAAAAAGATTGAATTCGAATTAACCCAAAATGAATATACAGTATAGCAAAATTAAGAGCCTGGGAGACCTCTGGGTTCTCAAATGTTCACTATCACCCCCTCATGTTTGACTCTGAATAAGGTACAAAGAAAGATAATCAGCTTAAGACACACATTTTTAAAAAATACTATCAAGACATTTTATAAATTTAATGGAAATTGTGTTTAGTGTAAATGCTATGAATAGTGTGAAATTTCTCAAATTTCACTGAATTTTTTTCTACTTATAAATGATAATTGAAACAGATTGGAAACAGAGCGTGTCCTTTAAGCTATAATGATTACCTGAGAAGAGAGACCTCTAAAAAGAAAAGAGGAAGAATCGAAGAAAAGCAGGAAGGAAAAAGGAAGAAAAGAAGAAGGGAAGGAAGAAAGGGAGGGAGGGAGTAAGGGTGGGAGGGAGGAAGGAAGGAAGGAAGGAAATGGGAAAACTTCAGATTCAGAAAATCAAATATTTTCCTTTCAAACGTTACTTAATTAGATAATTTCTCTTTATGTTACATGGACTTTCACAAAATTTTGTTGTTTTCATCTTGAAAGAAAAATTTCTCAAACTCCACAGTGTTTTTGAACATCTATTGAATGACTGGATTTGGCAAATACAAACAGAAACAAATAAGCCCGTGTTTATCTAAAAACACAGTCTCAATAATTGCTATTAAAAATCAAATGTACTATCAGTTGTGTCAAGTAAAATGGGCACCACTCACAGTTAAACAGACAGGAAGATTTTATTCAGGAGTATTGCAATAGAGGTCAAGTTGCAATAGAGGAGAGAGATTAAACTCAATCTGTTGAAATAAAAGATGGGGAATTTTCTTTTTTTATATACTTTAAGTTCTGGGATACATATGCACAACGTGCAGGTTACATAGGTATACGTGGGTCATGTTGGTTTGCTGCACCCATCAAGTCATCATTTAGGTGTTTCTCCTAATGCTATCCCTCCCCCAGCCCCCTATCCTTCGACAGGCCCTGGTGTGTGATGTTCAAGGTGGGGAATTTTTAAGTGCAGGAGTGAGCTAGTGGAAAATTACAGGAGGAAGTTGGGGGTGGAAGAGATTGTCAATGTGATTTGGCCATCTGTGTTTGCTAATTTATACTTGAAGAAGTTAGGCTCATACCTTCCCACAGAGGCTGGAAGATAGGGGCACTATTTTTCTTCATGATTACATTACAAAGGGATGGCTCCTAGGTCCTTGTGAGAGACATTTCTGAGTTGTAGCACTGGAAAGAGGCTGGGAGAGGATTTATATCTTAAAGGGGCACAGAAAGAATAAACAATCCCAAGTGTTCTAAAGGAAATGCTTTAAGAAAAGAGAGGTCAAGGGCCTATTGGCAGGAAGAAACCTGTCTAAAGTTTAGTTATGCTGAAGGGGCCATTAAGGCCATCTTGGTCAATTGCCTTTGTTTCAGTCTTTCAGATAATGCAGAATTTTTATTTGTATTTATTGATTTATTTTTTGAGACAGGGTCTCATTGTGTCACCCAGGCTGGAGTGCAGTGGCACAAACACAGCTCACTGTAGCCTGGAGCTCCTGGGCTCAAGTGATCCTCCTGTCTCAGCACTCCTAATAGCTGAGACTACATGTGTGCACTAGCACACCCAGCTAATTTTTGAAAATTTTTATAGAGATGGGGTCTCGCTGTGTTGCCCAGGCTGGGAAGAATTTTTAGACATATGAATCCATTATATTAGACATTGAGTCACATTAGTCAAAACTATTTCATCTAAATATTGTGGGCATAGGCCTGTTGTTTAATTCTAATCCTGACCTTACTGTCCCTATTAAATTACAGATTGTTTTGAACTACGTCACAATTCTGTTGTGTACTTATAGTGCCTGCTCATTTGTTGATTTAAGCCTAAATGCCCTCTTTAAGGAATATTTTAGTTTATGATTTTTGGTTAAGAATAACATTTGGCAAGGAGCCTCCACTAATACAACCTCTCCTGATTTCACATAAAATTCCTGAGAGGACACTGAAAAGGTGAAAATCCCTTACAACTCCAGCTAAAGCGAGGGAACAGAACTTATCCATTGACAGAATCTGGCAGGAATTGGTGAAAACAATCAGTGTTCTCACCTTGTGTCCCCTCATTGAAACATAGCAGCTGATAGAGGATTAAATATCATGTGTCCCTACTTCAGTAACTGTCCCAGGGCCCCAAAACCCGGGTCCATAAAATAATTCAATAGCTTTCCCTTATGAGGAAGTATCCCTGTTTTATACTTCCCAATGTTTTCGATATTGAGAACATTGTTTTCCCATCCTACTCTCTCACCTCACACATAAACATTTGGAGCCTCCAAAACTCAAAAAGTCACAGGCAGGAAATAAGGGTAATTGCTACTATAATACTCTGCATTCTAGAGAGTGTGACCCCACAGGTAACGTGTTGTCGAAAGGCCTGCTGAGTAAAGGTAACTCAGTAGTGGTGCATAAGCACTTAAATCAATCAGATGACAACAATATAGCTCGAGATGGATGCTTTTAACAAATTGTTCATTTTCCAGCTCCTGTCATATATTTGAGTTTGGTTCTACTGATCTCATGTAGAATCATCTCATATTTACAATGACTGATCTGTGACATTCTGTACACACGAAGTTAATGATAAATCTACAATTCCTCTACAAGCCAGTGCATTACAGTGACAATGTTAAACGTATTGTTATCCTGAAGTGAGCGCTTTGATCCTAAAATACAGGGTTAGCTAAAGACAACCCCCCAATGCCCTCCATGTTTCAGAAAAGCCTTATGGCAAGGAATGCACCCTTCCCCATATGAGTTAGATAAGAGTCAGGGATGACAACCCTGTTTAGCTATGACAAGGCCAGACATAGACCCTCCAAATTTCCATTCTTTGCTCATCAATGGTTAGCTGAAATGTTTGCCCCACTGATCAGTGGGAACGAACTTTTTGTTAACCAAACTTGGGTTAAACTTCTCTCCTCCCAGACCCTTGAACTTAGTCTCACCCTCAGCTTGAACCAGCCTCCAGCTCCAATGGCCCATCCTGAGCACAGACTGACATCTGGGCAAAACATTCACTGATTCATCCAATCATGCCACTCTTTCACCCCACTTCCCCACACTGGGTTTTCTCTAGCCTTGTTTATTCCTTACTCTAAAAGAAAAATCCTTTTGCATAGCTCTGGAGACCTGTGAGAATCTCATGTTAGCAGTGTTTTCCTTATTGCAATAATTGTTCTCTCCCTTTTTCATTGCTCCCATTCCCCACCCTCTTGCAATAATCCTTTAGGATAAAATCTCTCCCATAAGTAAAAACAGATAAAATAAAGTCTGAATTTATGTTTTATTTGATAAAGGATCCTTCTAAACTTGACTTATTTCTCATCTTTTAGTGTTTTCTTTTGCAGACTTCATTTCTTTCAGAACTATTCTTATGCTCTTTTTCCTAAGGCATACCCCCTTACTGGGGCTAGCATTAATCATCCTTTATTCATCCTTTTAGAAATCGCTTCTTTGAAGAAATTTTACCTGATCTCTTAAGCCATATGCTCTCATGACACACCAAGTTTTATATTCTGCTTAATTGTATTTTTATAAAACTGTAGTCTCTTTGAGGGAGCAATGTCTTATCCTCTCAATACCTAATATAGAGCCAGACACATAGTAGATGTGTAATAGATGTTTGTGGAATAGTGTTTTTCTTTCCGAATCCATCTTGGGAGATTGTATCTTTCCCAGAATTTATCCATTTTCTCTAGATTTTCTAGTTTATGTGCGTAGAGATATTCATAATAGTCTCAGAGGATGTTTTGTATTTCTGTGGGATTGGTTGCAATGTCACCTTTGTTGTTTCTGATTGTGCTAATTTGGATCTTGTCTCTTGTTTTCTTTGTTAATATGGATAGTGGTCTATCAATCTTGTTTATCCTTTCAAAGATTCTTTGGTTTCATTGATTCTTGTATGGATTTTTGGGTCTCAATTTCATTTAGTTCTGCTCTGATTTTAGTTGTTTCATTTCTTCTGTTAGCTTTGGGGTTATTTTGTTCTTGTTTTTCTAGTTTCCTTAGGTGTAATGTTAGACTGTTAATTTGAGATCTTTCTAAGTTTTTGAAGTAGGTGTTTAGTGCTATGAACTTTCCTCTTAACACTGCTTTTGCTGCATTCCAGAGATTTTGGTATATTGTGTCTTTCTTTTCACTTGTTTCAAATACTTTTTTGATTTCTTCCTTAATTATATCATTTACACAGAAGTCATTCAAGGGCAAGTTGCTTACTTTCCATGTAATTGTTTGGTTCTCAGAGATCTTCTCGGTTCTGATTTCTATTTTTATTTCACTGTGGTCTGAAATTATGGTTGATATGATTTTGATTTCTTTAAATTTATTGAGGCCAAGCATGTGGTTGATCTTAGCGTATATTCTGTGTGTAGGTGAGAAGAATGTATATTTTGTGTTAGATGGGTGCAGTATTCTGTATATATCTATTAAGTCCCATTGGTCAAGTGTCAAGTTGAAGTTCAGAATTTGTTACTTTTTTACTTTGATGATCTGTCTAATGTGACAATGGAGTATTGAAGGCTCCCACTATTATTGAATGGCTAAGTAGAACACTGCTCAGATGTTGTCTATTAGAAGAGTCAATGCCAAGTTTAAAGTGACTAATTAATTTACATTAATATTATATGTGAACAGGCAAGAATACTTAGAAAGAAGTAGAGAAAATATGAAATCAGTACGATGTGATGTGGAATCTGTTAAGATGTGTTACAGAGGATGGTGATAAAAATGTGTGTGTGGTAGAAAAAGAAAAAAATTGAACAAATATACAAAGCTTATGGACATGTAATGTGCTTAAAGCCTATGGCTATTTATTGTATTATTCATGGAATTCATGGAAAATATTTGACTTCTGTCACTTGTTATAGTTGTAAACATAGAACTATTGCCAGTTCTATCAGTTTTTGTTAGAAATACAAGGTGAATAATCTGACCTGCCCTACTTCTTTGATGAATTAGCAGTGGTAAATTTTCAATGGGATTTTTTGAGCACGTAACCAAAAATGAAGTTTTACTGAATGAATGAGAAAAATTACCTCAGCCACTATTAACTGAAAACTGAATGGCTTTTGATGTTAGCAGGAGGCAGAAATAATATTTCTTAATTAGTTCGATCTAAAATGAGAATGAAAAAATAGTGCTAACATGTGGAGCGTATGCTGCAGTAATTTCAACAATCAACGTTTGAATCACTGGTAATGTCAAGTTGTTTTAAACACTTTACATGCTGTCAAAAGTTGCAACAAGAAATAAGATCTTATTCTCATGCTGATTTGCAGTGGAAATATTTCCTGAACTCAAATTACAGGTCCAGCAGTGGTTTTTGCACCTTGATGCAAGTGGGAAGAAATTTTTTGTATTTTAAAATCCACTTTACTGTACAATTAAGGAGTTTCCACCTAATCTTCAAATGTAAGTGATTAAACCACAACATAATGACACAATTAAAGGTGAATATCAAGAGAAGAGCACAGTAGAATTCTATATATGATTTCCAAGAGGTAACTATATTCAATTAAAATTGTAAGCTCATGGGTTGATGTCAGTATTTAACAGTACTTATTTGTGTGCAAAGACATTTTCTAAGGTAAAGTATGTAAAATCTTATGACATATCAGCAGTAAACACTTATCACAAATCAACCCCCACTAAGCAGAGTATCTTTAAACAATTGCCCCTGGGCATGGGTGTGTGTATGTGGGAGGGTGCACTATTGAAGTCCCACACTCATGTCTCTCTGGGCAGAAAATAAATTTTGATACCTCACATAGCTCAAAAAAATGTTCAGATCAAAGTTTTTTTCTTTCTAATTTGGATTGTGACTTTCTAACTTTACTGGACTTTCTTTGCTTTCTCTACTTTTTTTTGTTTGTTTGTTTCTATTCTGCATCTTTATCCTTCTCTTTGGATCTTCTGAGTTTTCATTGTGATATTTGTTTCATCGTGTCCTCCAATTTTTCTTAAAGCCCTTCGTCTGGCTGCCAATCATTGCATCCCCTTTTATCAATTTGAATTTTTGCCTCTAGCCTTGCAACACAGTTGTCATAGTGAACTCTAAGAGAAATTGAACCTCTTTGTCTCCCCATCCCCCATGTCCTGTGTTTGTTAACCTTGTTTTTCTACACTATTAATTCACCAAATTCCTAAGATAGGGTTCTTGGGAGGTAATGTTTGTGGGTTCTGAAAATATCCTTGTTTTGTCCTGACATTTGATAATAATTTTGACTGAGTATAAAAATCTAGATTGAATTTTTTTTTCATTACTTTGAAGGTTTTTCCCTATAATCTCTTAACTTTTAATAGACCTTATAATTTGTTGTCACTTAAATTATCACTTATTAATGGACATTTTATCATATTTTCAATCCATAATATTCCATATATTTTCAATAGTTGTAATGCTGACATATTATCATTATACATCTAGGTATGAATATCTCATTTTATTCTATTCAGAACTCTGTAAACCCTTTTAATAAGAAAACTTTTGCTTGCTTAACTTTTGTTTTTTAAATTCTAATTTTTAAATCGTAAATTAACAAATTATAGTTGTATATGTTTATAAGGTACCAAGTGATGTGATGATTTATGAATACAATGTCAAAAAATTAAAGCGAGTTGATTACCATATTCATCATCTCAAAATACTTACCATTTTTGTGGCGAAAACATTTGAAGTGTACTCTCAGCAATTTTGGAGTGTGCAATATATTATTATTTACCATATTCACCACTCTATGAAATATATTAATATATTGAAGAAAAATAACTCATTTTCCCTAATTGAAGTTTTTTACCCTTTGACCATCATTGTCGCATTCCCCTATGCTACACCAGTTCCTGGTAACCATCATTCTTTTCTCTGCTTCTTTAAGTTGAATAGTTTTAGATTCCATCTATAAGTGAAAACGTGCAACATTAGTCTTTCTGTGCCTGGCTTATTTCACTTATCATAATGTTCTCCAATTCCAGTCATGACAGAATTTCTTTGTTTTTAAAGGCTGAATGGTGTACTTGTTGTGTACATATACTACATTTGATTTATCTGCTTCTCTTTTGATGAACACTTTGTTTGATTTCATAACTTGACTACTGTGAATAGTGCTATGGTGAACATGGCCATGCAGACATCTCTTTGGCACACGAATTTCAAGTATTTTGGCTAAATACCCAGAAGTGTGATTGCTGGATCATATGGTAATTCTATTTTTAGTTTTCTGAGGAACCTCCCTGGTTTACCGTAACAGTTGTACTAATTTATATTTCTACCAGCAGTGTGCCTAGCTTCCCTTTTCTCCACATCTCACCAGCACCTGTTGTCTTCTCTTTTTGATAACAACCATTCTAACAGGTGTGAAGTGATGTCTTATTGTGGTTTTAATTCATTTTTGTCTGATGATTAGTGAAGTTGAACAACTTTTTTCATATATATTTGTTGGTTATTTGTATGTCTCCTTTTCAGACATGTCTGTTCAGGTCCCTTACCCATTTTAAATTGGGTTATTTGTTTTCCTTCTATAGGGTTGAGTTGCATATCTATTTTGTATGTTGACCCCTTATCAGTTGTGTGGCTTGGAAGTATTTTATCTCAGTCCTTAGGTTGTCTCATCACCCTGTTAATTATTTGTTGTGGCAAAGCTTTCTCTTTTTATGTAATTACATTTGTCTATTTTTGCTTTTGTTGCTAAACTTTGGGTCAAAACTAAAGAACCCTGGCCCAAACCAATGTCATTTTATTTTTTTTCTATGATTTATCCTACTAGTTTTACATTTCCAGATCTTAAATCATCTTACACTGATTTTTGTATATGGTAAGAAATCGATGTCTCATTTCATTCTTCTGCATGTGGATATCCAGTTTTCCTACACCATTTATTGAAGAGACTGTCTTTTTCTTATGATGTTTTTTGATAATAGCTATTATTATGTTTTCTGATAATAGATATTCTCATTTTCTACATTCTAGAATATTAATTAAATGTGACATCACATATTAATACTGAATGTCTTTTATTTCCTTTTATATCATTATTCCCTAGCTATTTGTCTTTTTTTCTATAGAGAGTGCCTCAAAATTATCTTCCATTTTTTTATAGTTCCTACCTTACATTTGTAATTATATTTTTAATTTTTTAAACTCCTTGTCTCTAATAATTTTGATTAAATTTTTCTCAGAGTACTAGTATAAATGTCACTTAATTGTTAATATTTTTGAAAAGGTTTTAGATTCATCTGGGGCATTCTTTTCTACATGCCTTGGCTTTTCTCTTATATGTTAATTGTTAGATAATATTTGATTGATAATTTATATCTTAAGTCAGTAAAGAGGACCTCTGTACACTTAGGTAAATACAGTCAACTGACTTTGCTTTAAGGTGACAAGATGAGGCTGAAGTCCTACTCGTTACCACGAAAACTCCTAAGTGCTGAAACAATGAAGTTTTAATTTGATGTGATAAAGCTCCCAGTATGAGCTTTAACTTTAGAGATAGTTTTTATCATTTCAGTAGAAATAAATCTCTGGTATTTTTATGTAGGCTTAATCACCTGGCTGAATGCCTTTCTGTATCCACATAAGGTATAGAGGCAAGGAATGGGTAAATCAACTGTTTCATATATAAACTTTCTATTAGTGTCTCTGCTTCAGCCATGCACCTCTGCTTCTCCCTTGGCTGAACTTGGTGCTTAATTAAGTTGGCGTTCTCCTTGAATGCAGCCATATATCATTAGTTTATGTTCCAGACTGTGGCTTCCTCTGTTCTCCCTAATCAATCTATATAATAGTTATTTCTATTTGGTTTTCTCAAATATTTTTTGAGAAATGTGTTCAGGAACAGAATATTCTCATTAAGCAAAAACCTTTACATATTTTTAAATAGGGTGTTTAGAAAGAAAAGAAACAAAGATGGGACATGCTGTTACAGTAAGCAGCTGGTCAGACATGAGCAGGGCAGGAGAGGCCCCCCAACCAGGAATGCCGGGTGACCAGCAGGTCGTGGTCATGTAGTTGTTAAGCTGTCTCTCTAAAATAATAATTGGTCCCAGCCAGAGCCAGGGAAAGGCTGTGTACCGATAAACAGAAACACCTGAAACTTGTGATTAGAGGCTTCCTGATAAGGTCCCAGGAGCTAAGCAAGTGGGCTCAAGCATATGCATTATGAGGCAAAAACTGGTATTTTACCTCCTAGAGACATTCGACTGCTAAAGGAAGAACACCTCAAGTGAGCATGTGTACAACTCCAGTAAACACACCGCACGTGCTCACCTCCCAAGTGCTAGCAGGCCACCACACATGTAGACAGCCCACCCCAAGGGAAGAATCAGGGCAGCAAAAATGCAAGACCCTGGAAGCATGCCAGCGTATGAAACCTAAAGTCAAAAGGTCAAACCACGCACTTGATCTCTCAAGTCACCTGCTTGGCCATCTGCCAACTGTACTTCCTTTCATTCCTGCTCTAAAGCTTTTTAATAAACTTTTACTCCTGCCCTAAAATTTGCCGTGATCTCTCCTTCTGCCTATGACCCTCAGTCAAGTTCTTTCTTCGGAGGAGGCAAGAATTAAGGTTGCTGCAGACCCATATGGATTCACTGCCAGTAACATGGATTTCCTGCTGGTGCCTTGGTCTGCCATATTGACGTGCCTTAGTCTGTCACATTGAAGTGGAAACACACACTCAACAACTACTTATTGAGCACCTACTGTGTGGCATCGTTCTGCCATATTTTCATGAACAGAAAAGAAATGGTCTCTAGCCTTGTAAATGTTACCTTCTAGTGACAATGACTAAGTAAACAAACAGTTACAATATAATTAAAAGATAAGATGACTATAATATTTAGAGAAAAGACAGTACTCTCTGAGAGGTAATAACAGAAGAAACAAACTGTAGATTTATTGCCAAAGGAAACAACAACAACAAAACACTGATTAGAAAACAAGACCAGCTCTAAAAGATAAAGGAGAGCCAAACATTCAAAGAGAGGGTGGGTAGAGTCTTACAGACACAAGGATCTCTGTTTGAAAAGACATTTTAGGAAGTAAAAGTGAGTGGCTGAAAGAAAGCCAGTCTGCTACTGAGGAAGTAGATCAAACAGAGTTTAGAGACAGAGGCAGAGCCCAAACTATTTAGGACACTGTAAGACACAAGATTATAGATGTTATGTTATGTGTAGATGTTTTATGAAATAATGTATGTTTTAGAAAGATCATTTTGCTCTTCTGAATAGGAACAAGTTGGAAAGGAAATGTGGGAGGTATGTCTAAAAATCAGAAACTTATCCCAAGTTTTAGGTAAGAGATGATGATGGCTTGAGATAAGATGCTAGCAGAAGAGAAAAGAATGAGAATAGATTCCGTATGGGTGAGAACGACTGAATTGCTGATACTTACTGATGGAATGGCTTTTGAAGGTGAGGAAAACATTCAGATGACTTGAATTTTTTACTACAAAACTGATTGTCTTGTGAAATGTTTATTGAGATGGAGAAGACTGACCAAGAAAGGAATGAATAATTTAATTTTAGATTCATTAAGTTTAAAACATGCAAATACAAATGCCAAGATGAGAAGGTGAGACTGAGGATTTAAATTTTGTTTTATTGGCATAGATGTGGGAATGAAAACTATATGACTCAGTAAAATGACCTAAAGATAAAGAAAAAGGGATAAAAAAGGGGGTTATAACCAAGTTCTCAGGTTAGATACAGACAGAAGAGCCAGCAAAAAAGACTGAGGAATAATGTCATCAGGAAGACATGGGGAGTAGGGCACGGGGGGTTATACCTCTAATCCCAGCACTTTGGAGGCCAAGGCTGGCAGATTGCTTGAGCCTAGGAGTTTGAGACCAGCATAGACAATATGAGAAAGCCCGTCTCTACAAAAAATACAAAATCAGCTGAGCATAGTGATGTGCTCCTGTAGTCCCAGCTACTTGGAGGAGGCTTAGGCAGGTGAATCGCTTGAGCCAGGAGGTCAAGGTGGCAGTGAGTTGTGATCATGCCAATGTACTCCAGCCTGGCTGGCTACCTAGATGACAGAATGAGACCCTGTCTCTCTCTTAAAAACAAAACACACAAAAAAAGATATGGGAAGGGGAGATAGGCAGAAAGCCAGAAGTAAGCCAGAAATGTCTATATCTGGGAAGTCAAGAGAGAGGAGAGTTCAAGGAAGGCAGCTTTCAAACGAGAGGCAGAGAGGTATGTATTTGATTCAGTAATGCAAAGATCATTGTTTACTCTGAAAATGGCGATTTCAGAAAAGCAGAATGGCAAGTTAGATTGGAGTATTTCTAAGCATAAATAGGAGATAAGGAAGTGGTTGGGAAAAATATGTATTTAAAACTTTTTTAGAAATTTTATATATGAGAGATGAGAAAGGAACTGAATGGATATAGGATAAAGGAGGATATTTAAATGTGCTTATTTGTTTGATTGGAAAATGGAAGACATTACTTCTTATTACATAAAGCTTCTGACATAAGCGCTTGGGCCCACTGTTGTGCCTGTAATGTTCTAGATGGCCTGAGACAAGTGAGCCACTTGCCTTAGTCCTTCAGGAGTCTCATCAGCTTTCCCTAGTATGATTTCAAATGATTAGAACTTTGTATGTGTTATGTTGTAAAACATGCGAAGCATGACTTCTGGAGTATAGAAAGCATCCAATAGAGAGAGATAGAGCTTAATGATATAGGAAGATAAATGATCAAAGTAAAGTCATGGAGAAGGCAGCACATGTGGAATGATTCACCTTTGCCAAGAGATAGAAACACCACTAATGCCACCCCAGTATTTTCAGGAAAAAGGAAAGAAGTTGTTCCTGGCAGATGCAGGTAGGTGTATAGATTTGGTCCTGAGAACATAATGGGCATTTCTTTGAATGATTTCCATTCTCCATGTGAAATGTAAGGCAAGATTATATGTGCAAGTGAGGTGGAAAAAGGTAGGGCATTTGCAGAGCATGGAGGAGATGTGGAATAGTTATTCCAAAGAGAAAGAACAATGTTACTTGAATGGTTTTATGTCCATTTGAGGTGCTGCATCTTGCTCAGCCATTCTGAGCAGAGATGTAACATTCAACCGGGCACGGTGGCTCATGCCTGTAATCCCAGCACTTTGGGAGGCCGAGGTGGGTGGATCACCTCTGAAGTCAGGAGTTCGAGACCAGCCTGGCCAACGTGGTGAAACCCTGTCTCTACTAAAAATAAAAAATTAGTTGAGCATGGTGGCAGAAACCTGTTATCTCAGCTACTCAGGAGGCTGAGGCAGGAGAATCGCTCCAACCCAGGAGGCAGAGGTTGCAGTGACCAGAGATCACGCCATTGCACTGCAGCCTGGGTGACAAGAATGAGACTCCATCTCAAAAAAAAAAAAAAAAAAAGAAAGAAAGAAAAAGAAAAAAAGATGAGATGAAACATTCTGAAGTGTAGTTATCTAATTATTTGTGTACGTTGTTTAAATTCTAACATATCTAGAATATAAACCCCTGGAAGCCAGAAATGTTTGTCTCCCTTAGGGCTTCATTGCTGACACTAGGTGCAAAGTAAGCACACGACACATATTTGTTGAATAAATTAATGGATGTGTTAATGAATGCGCAATTCTGACTCCTACAAAAGACTTTTATATGATCAAGAGACTATGCCGTGAATTGCAACATTGGATTTTTGGGGAAAAGCCTCCTTTTGTCCAATTATTTATCTTCTCCATCTTTGCCTCCTCTATTTCTTCCTCTCATCCAAATAATACATAACCATTTCCAGCCAAACCCATTTAAAAAATATTGTTCCCTAATGTAAAGGTTGATTTTCAGCCAAAATGCCTGTAACTGATTTAATTGGACAAATCTTAGAACAAATTAAAAATTTAATAATAAATCCTCCAAGTAGGAATCATCTTTCTAGCATAATGTTTTAATGCTGGATGGTCTTTTCACACATAATGCCAAAGTCAGCTCTTTTCCATGAATCCTGCACTATCAGATTTAAGATATAGCTTTAGCTTGATTGACTCCACTTTCTTTTTTGCTTCAAGGAAACTTGTTGACTCTGTTGGCATATTTACTGCTGCCCTTGCAGACACATGAACTATCCCAAGCATAACGTGACCACAGATGGTGGAAAACTCACTTTAATCAATCTCTTGCTGTGTTTCTGGAATCGCCACTGGGCAGCCCCAGCTTCAAGCCTGATTGTCAGTGCCCAACATGTGCGCACTGGTTGTGTGAGGGCACTCCTCTATTTAATTTTAATAGAACACAATGTAGCATCTTTATCTTGCAGTTTTGAAGAGAGTAAATATTTATTGCTCACTACTCTCCAGCTATTTCATGGTTGACTATTCTGTCTGAGCAAAGGGATTTCAATGTGTTGGATCTTTCTATATAAAAGAAGCAAGCAGATGATGTGAAATATTTTAATCTTCCTCAAGTGACTATAACATTATTTCAAGCAGTCTTTTGCTTCCTTGGACCAACAGAAAAAGGGCATGGCTTGTTACAGTAGCCAAATGCATGTCATCATTATCTACTTCTGGGAAACCGACCTCCAGCTTTGTTGGCCAATCTGGAGTAGAAAATGCTATTTGGTTTACCTGTTTCAGATTTGAGTGGAGAATGCTGTCTTTCATCTTCACAGCTCTAATACCTGTTTGTGAAATTGAACTGCAGTTTTGGAAGAGATTTTATCCTCTGGTAGCTACCGGGTAAATGCAGATTTTCTAGCTGCTCTTAACAGCTTGGGGTGGATATCAGGAAAAGTAGAGTGGAAAAGAGTGATCTGACTGAATTGAATATGCTTCTTGTACCCATTAATAAATGACATAGGCCAGCTTAAAAATTACCTTCGATTTCATACACCTCTGAGACAGTTAAAAGTATTATTAACTCTATTTACAAATAGGGAAAATTAAGTTTGATTCTATCCAAATAAAAAAGGTATACACATTCTTCTTCTGTCAAATACAATACCTCTTACATATGATATTCAAATATTACATTACCTGAAAACATTCTCTATTAGAGATTCTTCCTACTTATCAAGAATCTGTTCTTTTTAGAAAAGTTCCAGAAATAAGTTTAACAATTTCCAAATGCTACCTTAATTTAACCTTTTGTTCTAATTTAACTTTGACACTTTTATAATTTTTATGAATTTTACTTATGGATGGAATCCAAATAACATATGAAAAACCTGAAACAACCTAAGAAATGTAATATTTCTTTTATTTGAGTATCTAGATATCATCCCATATTATGAAAATCAATATGGAAAGTTGGGTAGCCATCCCAACAGATGAAAGTATCCTTTTTAATGTCATGTTAGACTTCATTACCCCATAGAAAAGTGGGGCTTCATCAGGTTTCAGAAGTGCAATCAAAAGAAGACCTGTAAACACAGGAGTCATATTAATACCAAGAGATGACTATTAGAATTATTATGCATTTGTATTGTAACTAGAATTATGAAGACTGGATTATACTTCATATTCCTCAATTAATTAATGTATCAATATTCCTCTCAAGAAATAATGGTAAAATTATTCAAGTAACTCCAAGAAACAATGTAATATAATGTATATCTAGTTTACATATACATAATTTTACATGCAATATAACTTTTTTGCTATGCATCCATTAATTCTTATTTTAGAGCACTTCACATGCCACTAAATTATTGCATGTTTTATAGAATTGTCAAATGTCACTGTCAAGTTTCTTTCTTTTTTTTTTTTTTGAGTTTCTTTTTAATAACATAAAGCTATGTGCTAATTCAGAACTTGTGTGAAAAAAATTAGCCAGTATCCTCCTATTATTGACTTTAAGACAGGCATATATTCAAACAATTATATTTAAGTTTTCATGATCCTGAGCCCTCAAAGCCTTTTTGCCATGTTATCCATCACTAGGCTCATAAATAGCATTTCTATATAATTTTGATTACATAAGTAAAGAATCCATTCAAAAAATTAAGATTCTCATTAATTACTTTGGAGAAAAAAAAACTGCTTACTATGAAAGGTGACATTATTTCTCAGCTTTCCTGTACCCATTCCTGTCCTCTTCCCTCCCCCAAATCACCTTCTTTTGGTTTCAGATTTCCATCAGTGACTGACTTTTTGGCCTAAAGGTATCTCTCATTCCTCTTCCTACAATGATTGGCACAGCATTGTAGACTTGACCCAATCGGTACGTGACATTTATCTTGTTACCAGGAATGATTCATAAATAAGCAGATTAGGTTACTCAATTCAGGCAAAAAAGTTGCATGATAGGTTTACTGGGATTTATAAAAACAGACAAAACACATTCCTTCTTTCTCTGGACATTGTAGTGTGAAAATGTGAAGTGTGAATTACAACAGCTTTTTTTTCCTCCAATAATCCACCTCCTGATAAAGCCAAGTAAGAGAGAAGGACACAGTTGGAAAATATCACCTAGACATAACACAGCACAAGAGGCATTAGAGTTAGTCCTAATGAAAACCCTCCTCTGGGTCCTCTGGTTATATCTGTTTCTAAGGAAATGTACTTCTTAGGAAATACATTTCCTTTGATCTTGGTCCAGTTTAGGTTTTATGTTATTTGTAGATGAAAGTTTCTAATTGATACATATGACTATTATTACTATTGATTGGACACAGTATTCTAAAGAGGGTGCCAAATATGTTATATGTGATATTTCACCTGATACTCATCAATATGAAGTATGGTTATAAGTTCAATTTTAAAGATACAGCCTAGAATCACATAGGTGATGAGTGGTAGAGCAAGGATTCAGGCCAAAATCTGTTTGACCCCAAATTCTGCAAAGCTATTTTGCCTCAACACTATTCAATAATCAGTATATTAGTAACTCTTCAGGAAATTTAAAAGGAATGCCTATATAAGTACTTTTGGATTGTGGATAATATGAAATATTATTTCAGGGGCACAGTCATTTCTGTCTGGAAGAGAAAAGAGCATTTCTCTAATTCTAATTGATATTAAAATCAAATTCTATGCATCAGTACCACACACAACACTTTTAATCACATGTTGCCAAGGTGGCACATTTATTCAGAGCCCCTTGGGTTGAAGTATTTATGTATACTATATCACTGAGACAGTTGGAGTGCCTTAGGCATAGGGAAATGCTCAGAGGAGAATCAAGACTGCTCTCTTATTGATGAATCTGGGCTCTTGCAATTGCCATAATGAAATAAGAATAGAAAGAAACATGTAATCTATATAAACTAATATCATGCAGAAAGCATAAGGTGTTGTCTTTCGTTGGGCACAAGAATGAATGAAATACTAATGAAATGAGACTCTTGTAGGTAATTGAGACTACATTCCTTCACATAGGAAGATGAAATATTCTCTCAGAAAGATAGGATCTATTCTTTATATTTTATTCTTTATACTCTATAATTTAATAACCTTTTGAATAATTTCTGATAGAATTGGAATCATGACTTCTATCATCATTGCCTATAGAATGTAGATGGTACCTGGGATACAGAAACATCTCTCTTTCCCCCAGAAATGGGAAAGATACAGTCAGAATAAAGCAATAGCTAACATCCTCATTGCTACACTCATCCTTAGTAAGAGATGTATAGGGAACAAGAGTGATTGAAAATGTCTAATTTTAACAGAAGAAAGAACAAGGAATATCTTTATTCATGAGTAGTAGTGGTGAGATCCAGTAGAGTGTAGAGGTAGAGATTGTGCTTTGGAGCCAGACTTTCAGGATTTGAATTCTGCATGTGTTCTGCCACTTACTAGGTGGGTGATCTTTAGGAAAACTAACTTCCTTCCTTCCTTCCTTCCTTCCTTCCTTCCTTCCTTCCTTCCTT
>NC_045440.1:89157948-89158581 GCF_002776525.5 Piliocolobus tephrosceles
CTTCCTTCCTTCCTTCCTTCCTTCCTTCCTTCCTTCCTTCCTTCCTTCCTTCCTTCCTCCCTCCCTCCCTCCCTCCATTCCTTTCTTTCTTCCTTCTTTCCCTCCTTGTTATTAGGAACAAGCTGCCCCAGGAACCTTCTCACTGCATCTGACCCTTCCCCCAAATGCTCTACAGCTACATTCCTGAACTCTTATCTAGGCACCACAGCAACATCACCAGACTTGCTACACTGAGCAAACCCTGATTACAGCACAGGGGAGGTCAAGAGAAATGTGGTTAAACCTAAGTTATACTCTCTTGTATATTCCTTCGGTCACAAGATGGTATGTGGTAAAGTTAACCGACAAACAACTCCAGGGTCTCTCTCCCCCATATAAACCCCTCATTTTTTTAAGCTCACGGCTGCCTCCTCTGTCTGGTGGAGCAGCCCAGCAGCTTAATAAACTTACTTGCCTGACCTTGGGTCTCTTTCTTCCTTTCTCTAGGCTAACTTTACCCTTCCTCCCTCCCTTCTTTCCTTCCATTCTTCCTTCCTTCCTTCCTCCCTCCCTTCCTTCCTTCCATTCTTCTTTCCTTCCTTCCATTCTTCCTTCCTTCCTTCCTTCCTTCCTTCCTTCCTTCCTTCCTTCCTT
>NC_045440.1:89158591-89190412 GCF_002776525.5 Piliocolobus tephrosceles
CTTCCTTCCTTCCTTCCTTCCTTCCTTCCTTCCTTCCTTCCTTCCTTCCTTCCTTCCTTCCCTCCTTCCTTCCTTCCTTCCTTCCTTCCCTCCCTCCCCTCCTTCCTTCCTTTTTTCTTTCTTTCTTTCTCTTTCTTTCTTTGTTTCTTTGTTTCTTTCTTTTTCTTTCTTTTTTCTTTTCTTTTTCTCTTTCTTTCCTTCTTTCCTTCTCTTTCTTTCTTTCTTTTTCTTTCTCTCTCTCTCTCTTTCTTTTTCAAAATCCTATCTATATTCAGTCATGAGATTTAATTAAACAATTAGGCCAGGCACAGTGGCTCACACCTGTAATCCCAGCACTTTGAGGGGGCCGAGGCAGACGGATCACCTGAGGTCAGGAGTTAGAGACCAGTCTGGCCAACATGGTGAAACCCTGTCTCTACTAAAAATACAAAAATTAGCCAGATAGCAGGCACCTGTAATACCAGTTACTCAGGAGGCTGAGACAGGAGAATAGCTTGAACCCAGGAGGCAGAGGTTGCAGTGAGCCAAGATCACGCCATTGCACTCCAGCCTTGGTGACAAGAGTGAAACTCTGTCTCAAAAAAAAAAAAAAAAAAAAAAAAAAGGAAACAATATCATAAGAAATGAGCCCTGATATTTTCTAGTAGCAGTAATGATGCTAATAATTACAGAAAGAAAAGTGAAATGGTTGCCATATAATATACCATGCACTGTATAAATTTGATGCTTTACAAATATTATCTTATTTAATCATCAAATACTGCCTTAATGAGAGAGGGAGATAGTATCCATATTTTCAGATGAGCAAGTAAAGAGACAGTGGTTAAGAAACTTTTCCAAGTTCAGATGAGTTGGGAAAGCTGAGATATAAAGTCAGATCTGCCTATTGTCAAGACTATGCTATTCACCACAATCCAGGGCATTTTTTTAAATGTGTTTTTATTTGAGTTAAAATAGAGTACTAAGTGTCATATAAGGAGACACAACTCTCATTTATCCATACACAAATATTCCATATCTTTTGAACACAATATATTCTCTAGAATAAAACTTGCTCACTGAGAAAGTGAATTAATGATAGCATCACTTTAAGGAAACTATTAAACCATTGCTATGATTTAAATGGTGTCAGAAAAAATGACAGGCAGTATCAGTCTATTCCAACGGCTTGCAAACATATGACTACAAGAATGGGTAAGTGCAACAAGGCAAACTTACATCTATGCCTCTGCACCATAAAATTGCAGAGACCAAAAAATAACATCTCACTACATAATGAAAGTAGGTACCATTGCCAAAATTTGTACTTAAAAGAGTATTGACAAGGATAGTGTGTAATAAAAAATATAAAGAATGATGATGGATATTTCTTGATTGTAAGCTCTAAGCCAGGGATGATTTCTTGTCTGTGTTCCCTCACACTACATGTGCTAATGTATCTTTGCAGTGAACATCTGGATAAAACCTGCATCAGTTCCACCAATCTACCTGCTTCTATCCCATATAATTCTTGTTCTTGTAGGAGACAAGTCTGTGGTTTCAATTAGTCAGTCCTTCCATCTGTGCCCTGGATTCCACTTCCATTCATTTTTTCAGGGAAATTGGTTCTGCAATATAGTTTTCTCTCTGTTGCATCAGCAATTTCCCTTTCTCTTTCTACTGGGTCATTCCAATTGGCACACAACATGCCTTAATAAGATCTTTAAAAAAAAAAATCGTCACATAACTCCACATTAAGCTCCATAATCTATTACAGGGCATAACCACTGCCTTGTTTTTCTATTCCTCAGTCAAGCAAAACTCCAATAAAAGATTTGTCTATTTTTATTGCTCTGTCTTCCCATCCTCTCTTCAGCCTACTTCAAGGGGGCTTTTCTCCATGCAACTCCAATGAAAACGCTATTTGCAAGGTTACAAATGATCAATGCAAGTGGTCAATTCACTGCCCTATTTTACTTCACTTTTTTAGCAGCATTTAACAGAAGAAATCGCTATTTTTTTCTTGAAATAGACTTCTTTTCTTACCTTCAAGTATACCCAAGATGTTTGATTTTCTTCTTCCTTCATTATCTTCCTTTCAAAGTCTCCTTTGGTGGCTCCTCCTTTACCAGACATATAAACATCTAGTGCTCCAGATGTTTTCCTCCTCTAGCATACTCTCGAGCTAGAGAATCTCATCAACTCTCAGAACTCTAATTACAACCTATGAATGGATGACATTCAAACTTTGCCTTTTCCCTCATTACTGAGTTTTAGACTTTTTTGGGTGTAAATTGTCAAAGCTACTCTCCCAAATATTCCTCATATCAACAAATGCACCATTCTTTTGAATCACTTGTTTATTCTTCACACCAAGCATTGTCTTTGATTCCTCACATCCCCTCACATGACACACTCAATTCATTAGTTAATTTCCTTGGATTCACCTCAAAAATATTTTTGCAATTCAGCCATCACTGTTAAACTCCTAACACCTAACATCTTTCATCTAGTCTATTGAAATAGTATCTTAAGCGTACATTCACCTCCATTCTCACCTCACTATGTTCTACCATTTACATAGCAGCCAGATTCTACTTTAAAAAGCAACAGTCAGACTGTGTCACTTCACCGTTGAAATCCCCTTATCCTTAGAATAATAGAAAGCTCCTCATCATAACCTTCAAGACCACACATAACATGGTACTGAGTTATCCCTTAGACCAGCCTTGGAACCACTTGTTCGTTCTGCTGTTGTTACTCTTGCTTTTTTCCACACAAGACAAATTTATTTCTGCAGAAAGATTTTATCTCATCCCTGAAATATACTTTCTTATTTCTTTGAATGACTAACACTGTCGAGGAATTTATTCCTTTGAGCATGTCACCTACTCAGAGTCTTTTCCTGATGGTCTATTCTAATGTTGACCATGCCATCACTTTCAATGGCCTCGCCTTGTTTCATTTTGTTCTTGTATTGATCACTATCTGAAATTGTTCTCTTTGCTTACATATTAGTTTATTTGTGTGTGTATTTACTTACCATCTGTGTCATCCTGATTCTCTGACACTGGAATATAAATCTCAAGACAGTGTGATCTTGTTTCTATTACTCATGACTGCATTCAGTGGACAGCTCTTGGTTCTTCACAAACAATGGAGTAGGAAGGTGATAAAGAGGAAATGATGAAAACTCAAAAAAGATAAAGCATCATTTATTTTGAGAAAAATAACAGCCATGTAATTATCAGACTTAAAACTCTTAGTATGTATCCTTTTTTTTTTCCTAAAGGATGAATGCATGCTTAAAGTCTATCATTTCTAGACCACTGTAATGAGATGCAGCAGCCTTTTAAAAAAACAAGAAGTTACGGGGAAAAGGGGATTGCCAGAAGCCCACAAAGTATAAAGCACAGAGGAAACAGATGGAGCACAGACATTTTCTTCTCTCTGCCTCTGTCATTCTTCTCCCTTAGAAAGTACTTTTCTGACAGCATTTGGTCCTACTTTAGTTTTTATATTTTTTTTTCTAGCCTTTTAGGTCTCAGTTATCATCACCATCAAAAACAGAACAGGTAATATTTGTTTAATTATTTCTAGATCTTAAAATTTCACTAGATTTTAAAATCCAGATGAAAAGATATTAGTATATTTAATTGATCATTATATTCTTGCTAGTTAGTATGAATCTTAAGACCTAATAAGTGCAAAAAATTCTAGAAACTATATTTAGCACTACATTGTGCTGTCTCCTTAATCCTCATAAAAACAACATAACCTGGATTATATTGTTTTCTTTTTTTTTTTTTTTTTTTTTTTTTTTATTTTTTGAGACGGAATCTCGCTCTGTGGCCCACACTAGAGTGCAGTGGCCGGATCTCTGCTCACTGCAAGCTCCGACTCCCGGATTCACGCCATTCTCCTGCCTCAGCCTCCACAGTAGCTGGGACTACAGGCGCTGCCACCACGCCCAGCTAGTTTTTTTGTATTTTTTAGTAGAGACGGGGTTTCGCCGCGTTAGCCAGGGTGATCTCGATCTCCTAACCTCGTGATCCACCCGTCTCGGCCTCCCAAAGTACTGGGATTACAGGCTTGAGCCACTGCGCCCAGCCATTGTTTTCTTTTTCACTGAGATTATGTGTACCAAGAAAACTGAAGCATAGAGACACTAATTGTTTTTTCAAGAAAAAAGACTCGTTTATAAGTAAAATTGTTGGGAGTCCAATCAAGTTGGTGTGATTCAAATGACCCAGTGTTTTAATCACGAATCGAATAACTCTCAAACTTTAGTGTGCAAAGGAATCATCTGGATTATTTATCTTTTTTTTCCTTTTTTTTTTTTCTTTGAGACGGAGTCTCTCTCTGTCGCCCAGGCTGGTATGCAGTGATGCGATCTCGGCTCACTGCAAGCTCAGTCTCCCGGGTTCACGCCGTTCTCCTGCCTCAGCCTCCCGAGGAGCTGGGACTACAGGAGCCCGCCACTACACCCGGCTAAGTTTTTTGTATTTTTAGTAGAGACGGGGTTTCATTGTGTTAGCCAGGATGGTCTCGATCTCCTGACCTTGTGATCCGCCGGCCTCGACCTCCCAAAGTACTGGGATTACAGGAGTGAGCCACTGCGCTGGCCTGGGTTATTTCTTAAAAAGCCAACTGCCAAATTGCCAGTTTTCATCTCAAGATACTATGTTCAAAAGTTCTTGGATGAGGTTCATGAATCATTTTCCTTTCTTTCCTTTATTTTCTTTCTTTCTTTCTTTTTTTTTTTGACAAAGTCTCACTCTGTCGCCCAGGCTGAAATGTAGTGGCGCGATCTCGGCTCACTGCAACCTCCGCCTCCTGGGTTCAAGCAATTCTTCTGCCTCAGCGTCCCCAGTAGCTGGGATTACGGGTGTGCTCTATCATGCCCAGATAACTTTTGTATTTTTAGTAAAGACGGGGTTTAACCATATTGGTCAGGCTGGTTTCAAACTCCTGACCTCAAGTGATCTGCCCACCCCATCCTCCCAAAGTGCTGGGATTTACAGGCTTGAACCACCCCACCAGGCCTTTATTTTTATTTTATTTTATTTATTTATTTATTTTTGAGACAGAGTTTTGCTCTGTTGCCAGGCTGGAGCACAGTGACCCCAACTCAGGTCATTGCAACCTCCACCTCCCGAGTTCAAGCAATTATTCCCCTGCCTCAGCCTCCTGAGTAGCTGGGACTACAGGTGTGTGCCACCATGCCCTTCTAATTTTTTGTATTTTAGTAGAGACAGGATTTCACCATATTGACCAGGATGGTCTTGATCTTCTAACATCATAATCCACCCACCTCGGCCTCCCAAAGTGCTGGGATTAAAGGCATAAGCCACCGTGCCCAGCCCACATGCTTCTTTTTTAAACAATTAAAATAAAATCTTATAGACAACATAACCTTAGAAATTTGTTAGTTTCAATAATGGCATATTGCTCCGGTCTTCCCGTATAATCTTAAAAGTGAGCTCACATTACTATTTTGGTGCCCTTTAAATTAAATAATGAAGCTGATCCCAATCTTCTAAGCAGCCAAATACAAGTTTTTGCATTTGCTTGAAGTATCCAAAATATTTCCTGTGATTACCTTTATTTAACCTAGTAAAAGACCTCTTTGTTCATCGGTAAAATGTTTTCAGCCTTGGACATTTATACTCTAAGTAACAAATGAGGATATAGCACATATGAATATGGTTTAGGTTGAGATTTTTATTTTATTTTAGGTATTTATAAAGGACAAAAAAAGCTAGTATCACTTTTAAATTTGTATCACATAAACCAGAAAGAGATTATGATCAAAGTTTAAAATCTTTCATGGTTATTTTGGTAGGTAAGAAAAAAAAATCTGAATATTTTCTTTTTAGGATCTATGTAAGATAGAGGCAGACTCACTCACTCAATTGATAGCTGAAGCAGGCAGAAAAAACTCACATGCTTGCTAACTGGGAGAGCAAAGTTATGAAACACATTTCCAAAAATAAAGAGACAAACATAATATGTATAAGAAAGCAAGGATGCAATCATTCTGTTTATAAATATCTTTAAATTACCAAGCATATAGAGATCAAATTTAAGCAAATGTCTTTGCATTGTCACAAGGAGAGAATGCAAATTTACTCATAACTTGTTGATTGAAAAGATACCTAAATACAGGATATTTAAAAACGTACTTTTTCCCTGTTGTTTTTGTGTTTATTATAAAGATAAACATACAATAAACACAGCAGGAATAAAATGTCCTCTAATTTTCTATTCCTGAGGAGAAACCATCTGTAATTTTTCAAAATACTGATCAACTAATAAACAAATATTAGCCAAGAATCAAGCATGCTGTGTGTCATTTTTGAAAACACCAGAATGTATAAAACACACTTCCTATTGTCCAGTAACTTAAAGATTAGTTGAAGCACTTAACTTTTATACATTTTGCATCCTAATAAATTAATGGTCAAATGAATAAAGATAACAACATGATAGGAAGAAGGGATAGATATATGTCAACTACATGAGAAATGTCTTCATGGAGAAGGTGATGCTTCAGATGAACCTTGAAATGTAGGCTTTGATAATTTGAAAGATAGGAGCAGAAAATTCTAAGTGAAGCCAAAACATGTATAAAATTATAGAAGAATATGCAATGAATATGTCAGGAAGGAAAATTGGCTACATTGGTGAAAGTTGAGAGCATAGGAAGAAAGATAAAATCTCAAAAAAGGCTCACAGCCTAGAGAGTTCTGATTGCTGATCTAAGAATATAGGAAGATCAGAGGTACTGAAGGATTTCAAGGCTAGAAGTACCTTATAAAAGTACAATTTGAAAACATTCGTGTAGTAAAACTGTGGAAGTGGGGAGCTGCAAGTAAATTCAGAGGCAATAAGATTATAGATTACAATAGAAGAGTGGAAAGAAAAGACAAACATGATTATGATATTGAAGATATCTCAAAAAGTACCCTGAGGTGGCCCAAACTCCAGACACTGGCCATTTAAATTTTATTATAAAAATTTCATAGAAATAGAGAATACTCATAAACGATAATTGTTGTCCTTAAGAAAATAACATAACATCTCTGAGGCCTTTTCCTGACAGACATGCTGCAAGTCTTTACTAAGATTAAATGAGAAAAAGCCACTAATCCCTTGTTTAGGTATCTTACTTTGTTTCCTTGGACATTTAAATCTGCAAAAATAGAGTGATAGAAAACTTTTCTTTTGTATCCCTGTAACATGAAAAAGTTAAAATAAATTTCACTATAATTCTAAATTTTCTACTCCAGGAAGAATAATAAAAGAGACAGAACATCCTTTTCTTTGCTGAAGATCATGTATAAATTTTGGCCACCTCTCTTTGGTCTATTCCAGTTTCTCTACTTGTATGATTATGGTTATTACTGAAACCTTCCAACAGTCACTGAAGTGAGTTTAGAAATAAATTTTCCCCCTCAGGTGATTCCAGATGATTGCAGTTACAGCTGATGATTTGACTGCAGACCAGTTTTCTCTTTGCCATACTGATTTTAATTCCTTTATATGCATTCTCAGAAGGAGGATTGCTAGATCATTTGGTAATCCTGTTTTCAGTTGGGGCACTCTGTACTGTTTTCCATAATGGCTGCACTAATTTATGTTTTCATCAACAGTGTAATAGGGTTCTTTTCTCCACATCTTCATCAACACTTGTTATCTTTTGTCTTTTTGATAATAGCCATTCTAACAGGTATGAAGTAATATCTCCTTGTGGTTTTAATTTTCATTTACCTGATTATTACTGATCTTGAACATTTTTTTCCAGCACTTGTACATTTGTATGTATCCTTTGAAAAACATCCATTTTGTTACTTTGCCTATGTTTTCATTGTATTATTTGTTTCCTTGCTATCAATTCGCTTGAGTTCCTGATATAGAATTAACCTAACTGTCCATCAAAGGATGAATGGATAAAGAAAATGTGGTAAATATATACAATGGAGTACTATCCAACCTATAAAAAGAAGGAAATATTTGGGAGGCCGAGGTGGGCGGATCACAAGGTCAAGAGATTGAGACCCTCCTGGCCAACATGGTGAAACCCCGTCTCTACTAAAAATACAAAAATTAGCTGGGTGTGGTGGTGTGTACCTGTTATTCCCAGGTACTCAGGTGGCTGTGGCAGGAGAATTGCTTGAACCTGGGAGCCAGAGGTTGCAGTGAGCCGAGATTGCACCACTGCACTTCAGTCTGGGTGACAAAGCAAGACTCCTTCTCCAAAAAAAAAAAAAAAAGGAAATCTTGTCACTGTCATTTGGGCATTTGGGACAACATGGATGAATCTGGAGGACTGGAGGACATTACCCATGTGAAATAAGTTGGGCACAGAACCACAAATACCACATGATTTCACTTACATGTGGTATCTAAACAAGATGAACTTAGAATACAACAGTGGTTACCAGGGGCTGGGGGTAGGATAAATGTGTTGGTCAAAGAATACAATATTTCAATTAGGTAGGAGGAATAAGTTCAAGAGTTCTATTGTACAACATAGTAACTGTAGTTAATAATTATATATTGTGGTCTTGAAAATCACTAAGAGAATAAATTTTAAGTGTTCTTACCACACAAAAAAATGTAAGTATGTGAGGTAATGCATAAGTTAATTAGCTTGATTCAGCTGTTCCATAATATATACATATTTAAAAACATTACATTGTACCCAATAAACAAATACAATTTTTATTTATTAAAACATGGCTAAAAGTTTGTTATTTTAAGAGAAATAATGTGTTAAATAGGCATATTGTATAACAATATGTTTCTGCATAGCTTGTATTAGTGTGCGTTGCATTGAAGTGTTGCTATTTGATGAGCAAATTACTAGAAGTAGGGTGGGAAAGTCACAAATGCTCCTGTGCATCTTTGCATTTTATTGACATCGTTCCTCATATACTGATTGTGTGAAATCTTATTTACTTCATGAAAATGTGCATTTAGGTTGAGCCTGCTTTTCCAGAAGCAACAATATTCTGAAGAACAACCATGGAACTCACTAAAGTATTTTTTAAATCTCAAGTTGATTCTACTTCTTTTTTTTAAAATTTTACTTTAAGTTCTGGGATACATGTGCAGAACGTGCAGGATTGTTACATAGATACACCATGTGCCATGGTGGTTTGTTGCACTTATCAACCCATCATCTAAGTTTTAAGTTCTGCATGCATTAGGTATGTGTCCTAATGCTCTCCCTCCCCTAGCCTCCCACTCTCTGACAGGCCCTGGTGTGTGATATTCCCCTGCCTGTGTCCATTTGTTCTCATTGTTCAGCTCCCACTTATGAGTGAGAACATGCAGTGTTTGGTTTTCTCCTCCTGTGTTAGTTTGCTGAGGATGATGGTTTCCAGCTTCATTCATGTCCCTGAAAAGGACATGAACTCATTCTTTTTTATGGTTCATAGTATTCTGTGGTGTATATATGCCACATTTTCTTTATCCAGTCTATCATTGATGACCATTTGGGTTGATTCCAAGTCTTTGCTATTGTGAACAGTGCCACAATAAACATACATGTGCATATGTCTTTATAGTAGAATGAGGTATAATCCTTTGGGTATATACCCATAATCACATTGCTGGGTCAAATGGTATTTCTGGTTCTATATCCTTGAGGAATCACCACACTGTCTTCCAAATGGTCTTCGAATTTACACTCCCACCAACAGTGTAAAAGCGTTTCTATTGCTCCGCATCCTTGCCAGCATCTGTTTTTTCCCAGACTTTTTAATGATTGCCATTCTATTCTACTTCTCATGATTCTTTTAAGAATTACATAATGGGTATATAGGAAGAGATTTTTTTTCATTTCCTGTCATTCTTTTATCTCTTTTTTCACCCTCATGGAAAAGGGGTTTTTGGTAGGACATTAGGGAGAAGCTTTCAGCACAGTAATGCATCAAAAAATAGTTACTATTAACTACATGAACATGAGGAACTTGTCTTGCTCTGGGGAGAGGACTTTGGCATTCCAAGCTTCTTTCCCCTTTGCTTAGCCAGTTATATTTGTTTCCTTCCAGAAAGGATGCAAGAATATATCTAGGGTTGAGCAAGGGTGAAAAAATACAGAGAACAGGAAAAGATTTAGGTGAACCGGCAGTAATGAATAGACATTGAGACAATAAAACAGATTCTCAGGTACACTTTCAAACAGGATTCTATGGACAGAAAAGTGACTTGATAACAAGAGCAAAGAAATATTTTACATCACATTTTGGATGCAGTATGTGCTCATAATCAGTGGTTAAATAATATCCATTTTATTTTTAACAATGACCAGCATATTTGCAGTTTTCTGGTCATTGTGAACCCACTGAAGAGTGATATATTGCCATCATTTCCCATTCACTTCTTTCATATGTCAAGTTTTAAATGCATTTATGTGGTCTTCTTAAATGAGATAATGCTTGAAAAGTTTTCTGAGAGTACCCAAACATTGATATTGCTCAATAAACATGAATGATTATCACTGTCATTAAATTTTAGGATAATACATTCACTTTTAAAGATATGACTGTAACAGTTAGAGAAAACTTCAATTAATCAGCCTCCAACTGAGTAGAATTTTGTTTTTAACCTACAGTTCACACCTACTGAAATAACATAATAATAGAAAAATATTTTACATTTTCTATTAGCAGAACGTGAAACTAAAGGAATCCCTGCTCTGGACATGATTCCATAGGAATTTAGAAATATATTCTATTATATCCAACACCAAATCTAGCACAAGGAATCCTTCGGGTGAATCAGTCTTTCCTTAATGCAGTCAACAGCATTTGTTAAACGCCTTATAAAGGCTAGGCATTATGCTACAAGCTGAGAAAGAGGGAAAGACAAAATGAACAAAAGCACTTGACACCATGAGGCTAAGTATGGAGATGACAGATCTTAAAAAATGAGTACAGATCATTAATGAAGTACCTGCAAATAGGAAAATGCCTCAAAAGTAAAAAAGGCTTGGAAACCACAAGCCATCAATAAGTTACTCAGCAGATTACTATAGCCACTGTAGCTCAAATAGTGTGTGGGCTGACTCTGCCAAAATCAGCAGTTTTCTCTCCAAATCATTGAATAAGCATCTTTTTCCCTAACTGTGACAGAGTCTCCACTGACGAGAAAACATTCTGATCCCTTTAGAATTGTAAAGCTTCTCAAGAGCAAATGGAACAGAGCTTAACCATCTTATCTACTATTCTCGCAAGCCTCAGTTTAGTTCCAGGCCTTTGCTTAACAACTTCGGGTTTGCTTTGGCCTCCTTATTACCCGTTATACCACCCTTGGATGATAAAATGACTCATGTTCCATCACTTTTCTGAATATGTAAGTCTAAATTTTACCATGATAATCCCCAGATTCCAACCTACCACTCAACCACCTCAAGGACTCAGCTTCATATAGGACAGTTTGTTCCTATCAGTAATAAAATAGTTTTTAAAAAAGATTGTTAGTGTCAACACTCATTTAGTTGTTTAAATTCTACAATTACAGTATTATTCCATAACAAAATCAATAGTATCTGGGGGAAAAACACCCAAGGCTCTAAAAAATTAAGAGATGATTTTTAGTAAAAGTATTGCCTAAAGCTGTACCTAGACTATATTTAAGAATAATTTTTAATATTAAATTAAGATCAAACTGTTTTTCTGATTTATCTACTATTCTCTCTGTCTCCTCAGATATTCAACTAATCAAAGTTTTAATGTAGTGATGTGAAATTAATATAGAGATTATGTTTCAAGTCATGAATTGGTTCCAATAGATTTCAGTGTAATAACTTAATCAGTTTTATTAAACTAATTTTAAAAAGAAGCTGGAAAATGTATGTGTGGTATAAGTAGATTCAGCATTAATTTACATGTGAACTAGGAAAGCTTATATTGAGGATAGATAATAGATATTAATTAATAAATTTTAAAAACCCAATAGCTAAAACTCATGTACTCTAAAGGAGTACTTTTTATCTTAGTGACTACAATCAGTATTCAAAGTATGATGTTTTGGGAGTCTAGTTTTTAAAGAAATACAAAAGAAAAACATGCCACATAGCACTTATTGTATTTTATATAAGGTTTAAATAAAAATTAGAAAATTTAATTTAAAAGTAAAGCATTCATTTTTTCTGAACATTAAGCATAATTAACACACATAAAATATTTATTTAAAAGAAAAAAATTGTATATCTGCTAAATTAAAGGCAAAAGACTTTCCAACGTTTTCAACAGAAATGTAAAATCACTAATGAATTCCACAAACACATCAAAACAACATCACTGTCTGTTTCAGACATTGGGGTAAATGTACTATGTGTAGAGGGTTAATGAAACCAATTCCCCGGTTTAGAATGTAAGTACTGGATGCAAAGAAGCAATATAAAATCTTGGATATTAGAAAATGACTTGGGAAATTAATTAAAATTCTATATTTTTTATGTCAATCTGCCTAATCGAAATTTTAATGCTTGACTTATAAACAGAGCTCTCCATTTGCTTTGAAGGGTTATGAAAAAAGTGAAATAAATATTATTGTAATAAAATAAAGATGTTATTTGTAGTCCTTTAAAATTCAGGTTAAATCCTCTACTAGCAAAATGAACTTTTAAAAGAATACATTTGATCAAACTTGAAATTTGGTCAAACAAAACCCACCATGGTGCTTGTGAACCACACTTTTAAAAGCTATGGCTACGATCACAAAGTAGGCACTTTTATTGACTGCCTCTCTTTCAATAACTTGTCCATTTCTCAATCAATTCTTCCTCCTTTTATCCTTTTCGGTGCTCCAAAGTTGTCCCCACACTAATTCTATACTGCTCAATTACATCTTTTAAAGCTCTGAGTAAATAGTATATGTCACTCCTTGTGAAGATTACCCAGTCTTCTGATTTATAGACTTAATCGTAGAATTAGTCGCTAAACTTGGCTGTGTTTGTTCTGTTTCCTTATGCTTTCAGCGTCAGAGACAGTATTTCTTGTCAACTTTAAAGAAGGGTGTAGTTTTTAAAGGTAAAAGATAAAGAAAAAAGAACCTATGACATACTCACTGCCATAGTCAGTCTTGTACATGGGCTGCGTCAGACAGTCACAGAAGTTAAATAAGAAATTGGCCTTTCACGTCTAAACTGTCTGTTTCCTGTTAAGTTTCTGTCCCTTCATTTCCTTTTTGTTTATTCCTCTGAAGTTTCTTCTTGGAAGCTACTGATGTGGTAAGAGAAAAAACTTGCTTTAAGCACTCATCATACAAATTAAATTTTACGTAAAAGCAATTGGTATTGCTGCTGAGTAAGTTCTTCCTGTAGATCGCTGAGACACTCTGCAAAATTGTCTGCTGACCTACTCCATGGGCCAGAGATGCCAGTGGCTTGATAGCCAATAGTATCTATCACAGGTGACATTTACAGTGGAGAGCTCCTTTCAGTTGTGCCAAAAATACACAGCAACTGCAAACAGGCTATTTGGAATGAGATGATATATCATATTAAATTATATGCTACACTTTCAACTGAAAAATGAGCATCCTAAAGAAATAAAACACTCTTGAAAACCAACCTCAAAAAACTGAACATTTGAAAGTAACAAAGTATTTTTATTTTGATGAACTGAGTAGGTAAAAATGCATAAAGATGGCATCTGCACATTTACGAAATGTAAAGTGTATCCATCCTTTTAATTCTCAGTTTAATGTCAAGATGTATGTGGTGTAATCTCCATTTTACAGATGAGGAAATTGAGGCTTAGATAGATTAAGTGATTTGTCAGTTGAAACAGCTATTTTAAAAGAGTCACATGCATGTAATTTCCACATATTTGGAGCCCATAGCATATTTCTTTCCTTTTTATATTTTACATCATTAACAAAGCTGTTTAGTTCCAAAGAACCTTGTTTATGAATTACTTTTTAGAGAATTGACTAAATATATGGTGTGATTTCAAGAGTGCCAGGGAAGTTTCTAATCCCCCAAAGCACCTATTTCCTGGGATAATATACCTAGAGATTTAATATAAAGGACCTGAAATAGTCATAGAATATCATATATCTTGGACTAGACTGTGAAACATTGAAACTGAAACTGACCTGATGATTCATCTCCCATCCAAGTACTCAACAAGCCTGACCCTGCTTAGCTCGGGAGATCAGATGAGATCAAGAACATTCAGGTATGACCATAACCTGATGATTAATCTAATTCTATACCATCCTTTTACCCATGGTGGATCTAGGGCCGAGAGAGATGGTATTTTGGAAAAACTCACTGACAGTATTAATTACAGACTTAAGGATAGAAATCTAGTCTTAAATTTCAAGTTCTTGTCCTTGTTCTATACCATTTTGCCTTGCTTATCAAGAATTCATAATTTGATATCAGGTCCGACTATGTTGAGACTTTGGTGAATTCATTAATGCTATCTAAGAACATTTCAGTCCTGTCCTATAAGCCTATAGTTATTGTAAGAGACATAATGAAGTAAAGTTTATTGACATATGAATGAGTAAAAGTTTCACTGGAGTAATTCTTTAATCAAAACTTTACTCAATCTGAGAAATATATTGCAGGGAAAAGATAACATCTGCATTTTAACACTGCAGTTATGCCTTATCCTTAAGCTTTCAGTAATAAAAAAATGAGTATAATCAGAGATAGGGACATCATTACATATAATCCATTTTTTATGGATCTTTACCCAAAATATTTTCAGTTTGATTTTTTCTTTGTTTATTCTGACTTTACGAGGAAGATTACTTTAACCCTTTATTTTCCTGCTCTCAGCTAGATTTCTGATGTTTGAAGGCAGATCTTAAGTTAAATAGATGTGACAGTAGAAAATATAATCATTCAGAATTAGCTCTTTGGAAAGGAAATTTATGGCTCAGGAGAGGTATTTTGTGTGGGTTATTATTTAATGTAATCGTAAATTACTGAACCTCTCTTCCAGCTTTCCCTCCACCAAAGAGGGTCTGCTGAAGTTTGCATTTGAAACCCGTATTCATCTGAGAGCTTTAGAATTTCTGGGGAAAAATACTGCTCCCTGTGTTTCTAGGCATGAGCAAAGAATGTGTTGAGGAAAACAATGCACATGTCTACTTGTGTTGCCACCATAGGTCTAACATAAGTGTCTGGTCCAGACATGTAGGTACTGCTCTTGAAGAGAACTGCTTCTAATCTATGTAATTGGAAAGAGCTGCTTAACGGTATTAATAATTACAGAGCATATCCTTCCACCTCACACATCAATAGCAGCTTACTAGTTCATTTGCTAGAGACCAAAATGATTAAAATCTGTTATGTCATTCAGAGTGTTATGATTTGGCTCTGTCAAGATTTGATTTGAAGATGCAATAGAAATACCAAATTACGGATGGCTAAGGATGAATTATAACATACTTCAAGTGCAATCGGTGAATTGAGAGAACACCAAGATAAGTAATTGTTAAATGCATAGCTGAAGTTAACAAACCAAACAAAACAAACGAAAAACAAGGTATTAAATCTGTGGATTATCCTACTCTATGATTCAGTAAGTCCCGTTTTCGGTACACATGAACTCAGGCAAGGATTGTCAATTGGTGTGAGAGTCTTTATAATTATTATTTATCGTAATGTAGCAGTGTAGCTGCTAAACTTCATTCTGTCTTACATAGTGGTTGACTATCTAACATGGCCTTTGAACTTTCTCTTTTTGTGTTGTAAAACATGTTCATGCAAAATGCTTTTGAAAGGTAACTCATTTATAATTTGAACAACAAATCTCTGAAAATGCTTTCATTAAAATAATGAATGTAAAGCCAATATATTATAAAAGTGCAGAGAGTAATTTAAAATTTTTATAACAGGCATTTAATGTTAGCTGACAAAATTTAATCTTTTTTGACCATTTATTTGTGTTGTTCAGATATCAGTGGTGTTTGAATGTTTTCGGTATGTAAAATCAAATATATATGAACCCAAGATAAGAATTTCCTTAACATTTTTAATATCTAAATTCAAATTAAAACTTCAAACTTAAAAAATTTATATCTTAGCTGGGTCCCTGGCCAAAGTTACATCTTACTATGGTTAAAAAACAGATAGAAAATTTGCAACTCTTCAATGGCAGAGCTTTTGAACTTGTGGCATTGGCCTTAGGAGAAAATCCAGCATGGCTGTATTAGAATAAAGTAGAGGAGGCTAGGTGCGGTGGCTCATGCCTGTAATCCCAGCACTTTGGGAGGCTGAGGTGGGTGGATCACGAGGTCAGAAGATCAAGACCATCCTAGCTAATAAGGTGAAACCCCGTCTCTACTAAAAATACAAAAAATTAGCCGAGTGTGGTGGCAGGCGCCTGTAGTCATAGCGACTCAGGAGGCTGAGGCAGGAGAATGGCATGAGCTTGCAGTGAGTGGAGATCATGCCACTGCACTGTAGCCTGGGCGGCAGAGCGAGACTCTGTCTCAAATAAATAAATAAAGTCAGGGAAAAAATTATCAAGTTCTTCATGCTTTTCCACATCCATTGTCCTGAGACAATAACAAATACTCAAAGCTCTCACTCAGATGTTCTCAGTGTGTAAACCCTGTGCTTGAGAAGACCTGAGGCAAACAGATAATGACGACCTAAATTTGGACAGTTGTTTTAACCCCTTCTAGCCCTACAAACACTCAGGGCTGGCAAATTAACATCCAGTAGTGTTTTTTGTTTTTTTCCTAATGCCAGGGCAAGGGAGAGTTACAAGGCATGAAGCTTTGGCCAGCAGACTTGTTTGTCTGACTGTGGTTGTCCAGAGCCAGGAACCCTTATACAAAGGACTCATCCATTGCCCATCCCCTGAACTCTCTGGGGCTAACTTGGACCAAACTTCACTTCCTCACAGTGCCTGTCAGAGTAGCTGATACTCTTTGGGAAAAAATGACCTTGTAGACCAATAAAACAATTATTTGAAAAGTACAATTTTTATTAAGACAACACAACAAAGATTTATACGGTCTATTACAAAGTATAAATATTAAAGCAGAACAACTTAAACATTTAAAATTATAATTTAAAACACACTTCAAAGAGATAAAGGAAGATATTACCAATATAAAACATGAGTGAGAAACCGTGAATAAAGCAGTATTATTAGAAATTAAAATAAGAGTTATTGGGCTGGACTCAGTGCCCCTCACCTGTAATCTCAGCATTTGGGAAGCTGAGGCAGAATGATTGGTTTCAGAGTTTGAGATCAGCCTGAGCAACATAATGAAACCCAGTATCTACAAAAACAAAAAGACAAAAACTATCTGCGTATAATGGCACACATCTGTAGTTCTAGCCACTTGGGAGATTGAGGTGGGAGGATTGCTTGAGCCCACAAGGTCAACACTGCAGTGCAGTGAGCTGTGACTGTGCCACTGTACTGTAGCCTGGGTGACAGAATAAGACCGTGTCTAAAAAACAAAACAAAACAAAACAAAAACAAAATCAAAAACCCACAAAGCCAGGATAGTCATTGAATAGTCATTGAAATGATGTACATAATGTATAACAAGAAGAAATTTAGAAAATATGAGTATATGAAGAGACTTGTATCTAAAATTTAATTTATAATTGAAATTTTTCTACAAAGAAATGTCCAGGCCCTGACAACTTTAATGTTAACTGCATCCAAACATTTATGAAATTATACTAATCTTAAACTTTCAGAAAACAGAAAAGGAAGACTTTCCAATTTATTTTATGAGGCCAATATAGTTTTGGTAACAAAATCTGACTTTGATATTATGCTTAATAATGAAATATTGAAAAATTTCCTGTAAGATTGGAAAGAAGGCAAAAAAATGTTTGCATACACTACTTCTCTATTATACTAGTCCTTGGTAGAACAAAAAGACAAGGACATAATAGACAAAGTTTGGAAAGAAAAAGTAAAGTTCTTTATTTACAAATTTTATGATTGTATAAGCAGAAAAATCCCATGGTATCTACCAAAAAAATTACTAGAACTAGTAAAAGAATGTATCATGGTTTTAAGATATGAGGTCAATATAAAAACTGGACATATTTCTTTATATTAGTAACAAGCAATTCGAAAATAAATTTTTTTAAATACAGAAAATACATTTGTTTAAATACCATTTAAAATAACATTTAAAACACAAAATATTTGGGAATAAATTAGCAAAAGCTGTGTAAGAACTTACCCTGAGAACTGTAAAACATTATTGGAGATACTAAAGAAAACTTTAATAAAAAATATATATCATATTTATAAATTAGATGACTCAATATTATTATGATATTAATTCTCTTGAAATTGACAGTTTTAACGTAATCCCAATCAAAATCTTTGTTGGCTTATTTGTAGATATTGACAAGCTAATCCCAGAATGTTACCACTCTTTGACAGTTTCTTATGAAGTTAATAAGGGTCTACTCTATGACCCAGTCCACTCTGTGAATCCTAAGCATTTACCAAAGAGAGAGAGAGAGAAAAAAAAAAAAACTCCACAAATAATTGTAAAATATATTCATTACAGCTTTATCCAAAACTATCCAAAGGTCTAAATGTTGGTTATAGCTTTATTGCCTCTTGGCTCACCCTTTTAGACTAATTTGTGAAGATGGATCGGGGCCCTTTAAACATTTTTGCTTATTTCAGCTGGCACTGAATTAGAATGCAGGGAGATGTTGCAGGATAAAAAAAAAAAAAAAAAAAAAAGGTTTTGCTTATTGGTTCCTGACAGCTTGCTCAGCTGGGTCCTGCAATGCGTGAGGCTTCTTCAGTGCAGTTTCTGTAGCCCCCAGTGGCCAGTAGCACTCAGCTTCTTCCAGTATCCACGTTGGATGATTTTGTAACAGGGTGCTTCTGCTATATATAGGACCTCCTTGTGGATCTTACAAGTCAGATTTCCAGCAAGTTTTGGCAGGCATAGTTCCAGAAAGCTCTGCCACTTGGTAAGCCACATCCATGCCTTCTGCAACAAAATCTGTATCTTGGCCCAAGAGGAATGTCTTCCTTGGGCACTCTAGTTCAACCCTAAGGGTAGTGGTTGCTCCTTATAATTATTCTTTATTCTTTATTCTCTCCACTTCTTACCAGCCAGTACTTCGCTAGTCTCATTTACTTTTAGAGTTAATTATTCTTAACACTAACTTTGTCTGTTAAAATTACTATGTGGTTTCTCCCTCCTTACTAGACCCAGATTGTTTCAGTCCATCAATAGGAGAATGGCTAACCAAATTGTAGTATATTCATACAATAGACTAATACTAAACGATAAAAGGAACAGAGTACTGATACATAAAACACTGAAAATAAAAGAAAAAAACATTACGGTTGAGAAAAATAAGCCAGGCAAGAAAGAGGTCATGCTGTGTGATTCCATTTATATGATGTTTGAAATGTGCAAAACTTACTTATTTCTGTTGCAATCAGAATGCTAATTGTACCTGAGTGGACTGGATTTGCCAGAAAGAGGCACACAAAACTATCTTATGAAAGGTGCTTAAAATATTATGTACTGCAATAGTGATTTACATGGAAATACATATTTGTCCAAACTCACCAAACTGAACTCTTAAAATATGTGCATTTTACTCACTGAAACAAAATATATTGGGAAGAAAATCTATAGACACATTTTTGGCAGTAATATGGTAGTTTGCAATGGTTACTGGATATAAGATTAATATCCAAAAGTCAATTATATCTAAACATTAAGAAATGACTAAATAATGTAAAGGAAAACCACAATTTACAGTAGCATCACAGAATAGGAAAAAAAAATCTAATGTGGTGAAAAGAGCTATTTAACAAAACCAAAATAAAGTAAAATTTATTTATGGATAGAAATACTTAATATTTGGGTGATGCCAATTTTCCCCAGGTTGTGACTTAGATACATGGAAATTTAAAATACAATTCAGAAGATATGTGTAAAATTTGATGTGAAATATTGTACTTTTAAAATATGATCATTATAATATTTCTGATCCAACATGATTTTTAGAACTGGACACTCTTTCATTATGTTGTGAAGTTTATTTCCTTTCCCCTCAAAATCTGGTATTGACTAAAGGAATTAGCAGAAATGATGGTGCATGACTTTTGAGATTAAGCGATTAAGGTGATATAGCTTCAGTTTGGCTTCTTGTACTTTTTCTTTCCTTCTTTTTTAATTTATCTCCCTCAGGACATTTTCTCAGAAGAAAACTAAAAATATAAACCAGGGAACAAAATATATAAAACCTGTTTATTTAGAATTACTACCTTAATGACTTGTTTTAGAATGAAAAACAACTTACTATTTTGAATAATTTAATCTAATTTAAATGAGATTTGTGTTTTTAAGTTTTTTTTTTTTTTAATAGTGTTTCAATATACTAGCATGACCCAAGTTTTGACCTTTGGAACAATGTGTTCTCTGTGATTATTCTCATATGTACAAAAATATCTACCGGTTTTCTATTTCTAGCCCAAATCTATTTTCCATCTTCCAGTGCCCAGCCTTCTTTATGCAGCCATATTCTAGACATCCACTTAGAGACAGCTCATGCAATTTCTCAGAAAGGATGGATGTCTCATCAATATTTTTTAATTAGTGTATCCCCACACTCTTCCACAGTGCCTGACAGACAGCAGGAATTGAAGAAATGTTGCCTGAATGAATAAATATATTAAGTTCTGCAATCAACATTTATCCCATTATGTTATGTACATATACATGCCCCTCTTCCTCATTATTCTGCAACTGTGGATGGAGCTGCATCCACCAAGAAATGCAATCTGGAAACCCATGCATCTTTGTCAGATTTTTCTTTATTCTGTGATGCTACTGTAAGTTGCATTTTTCTTTAACATTATTTAGTTATTTCTTAATGTTTAGATACAACTGACTTTTCATTATTAATTTTGTATCCAGTAACCATTGCTGCAAAATATTACTGCTAAAAATTTGTCTATAGCGTTTCTCCCCAATACTTATTGTTTTATTGAGTAAAATGCACCTATTTTAACATCCACCAACTCCTACCATTGATTCTAATTTCTAGATATCTTTCAAATCCATCCTCTCTTCTCCTATGTTGCCCAGGCTGGACTCCTGGACTCAAGCAATCCTCCCACTTCAGCCTCCCAAGAAGCTGGGGCAATAGGTATTTACCAATATGCCCAGCTTTTTCCAAAGATTTACAAGATGTAAGTGAGTTGATCTCTTCTCATATCTGAAGGGTTCACTTTTGTTATTTCCCACTCACATGTTAACCTTCATCTGTCTGACTTCAACTGAGCCATCATCACAATTTTTATTTTGGTTATATTTATCCAGGGAGACTATTCTTCTCTTCTCTCCAATCTATGTATAGGTCCAGTCATTCTTCTAACTTCTGACTGTCTTAAAACTCCAAGCTAGCGTGTTAAACATACGATTATGCTGCTAATTAGGACACAAAATAGAAACCATTAGGCAAGTATTCCATCAATTTTTTTATCACCAAATTTCCAAACCTATCTATATCTGGAGTACTCCTTATCTTACCTCTTATTAAAATCTAGAACTACTTCTCTTCTTCTTTATTTTTATTTTTATTTTTAAAGATAGAGCCTTGCTCTGTCACCAGACTGGAGTCCAGTGGTGCGATCTGGGCTCACTGCAACCTTTGCCTTCTGGGTTCAAGTGATTTTCACCCCTCAACCTACCAAGTAGCTGGGACTACAGGTGCCCACAACCACACCTGACTAATTTGTGTATTTTTAGTAGAGACAGGGTTTCACCACGTTGGCCAGGCTGGTCTTGAATTCCTGACTTCAAGTGATCAACCCACCTTGGCCTCCCAAAGTGCTAGTATTACACGTGTGAGCCACCACGCCCAGCCTACTTCTTTTATCTTTAATCACTTAAACTCTATATGCTGCCTCCTAAGTTCACAGAAAATTTGTACTATTGATTAATTCCTGCTCTCCTCCATTTTATAAGCCATTGAACATATTCAAGTCTTCACCACCTTAAAACAAAACTCTATCTTAAACATTTCTTACCTTTCTCAACCAAATTTTATTAAAAACAAAGCATAAACTACATTCATGGGCTTCATTTTTACCACCCTCCTTATCTTACTCTACCCTATTATCTATACTTAATCTATACCCTTAATCTATACTCTACCCTATTATTTCATCAATACTATTCTTAATAAGGTCAGTAAAGTCCTTCAGTGGACTTTTGTTTTCATTTATTTTACTTCGCAACTACATTCAATGGAGTTTAGTACTTTCTTTTTGAAATAAGCTATTTTCTTGAGTTCTATTACCCACATGCACTTGGTTTAACCATAATCTTTCTGGCTATTCCTTTCCCTTCCTCTACAAAAGCATTAAGTATTAAAGATCCTGAGGACTTCATTCCATACATTTTTCTTTCTCAAGTATTATTTTGCTAGTAATTGTATCTGTTTCCATAGGGGCTATTACCAATCCATCTACCAAATTATATGCCAACTCAGTTTATGTTTACATTCCATTCTTTTTTAATTCCAGATTCAAATATCTACCTGCTTACACAGTCACTTACATAGTGTTTACACACTTACCTGCTTACACACTTACAAAGTGTTCATGGCCTTTGTTACTGACTAGATAATAAACCAAAGAAAAGGAACACATCTTTCGAATGGAATTATCCTCACCAAACACAATTTTGAAATAATGTCAGACACATGGTTGGCAAATAATAATTGACCTAATTGAAGAATGAGTAAATGCTAATAAATAATTGATACATTTTCCAACATTGAAGAACTGCTTTTTCACTCTTTGGGTTTAAAAACACTTGTTCAAAAAAACGATGAGTTTGCGTCCTTTGTAGGGACATGGATGCAGCTGGAAACCATCATTCTTAGCAAACTATCACAAGAAGAGAAAAGCAAACACCGCATGTTCTCACTCATAGGTGGGAACTGAACAATGAGCTCACTTGGACTCGGGAAGGGGAACATCACACACAGGGGCCTATCATGGGGAGGGGGGAGGGGGGAGGGATTGCATTGGGGAGTTATGCCTGATATAAATGATGAATTGATGGGTGCTGACGAGTTGATGGGTGCAGCACACCAACATGGCACATATATACATATGTAACACACCTGCACATTATGCACATGTACCCTAGAACTTAAAGTATAATTTAAAAAAAAAATTACAAATTAAAAATAAACATAAAGTGTTTGATGAAATGTCAAAAATAAATAAATAAATAAATAAATAAATAAATAATAAAAACACTTGTTCAACATTAATTGTGATAATTAAAAATCTATTAAAGGACTATTTTCTCATCTGCTGAATCTAGAGGATAGGCAGGGAATATTAAGCAGATGTCTCATGATGTCTTCAGCTTCTTCATATTTTTTAAGAGAACAGGACTTGTACTGGTTGGTATACATAATGGATATATGCCTAGAAAGAAATAATATTTACTAAGGCATCCTAATCATGATATTAGCTAACATCTAATCATGTTCCATCATAATTCTAAGTGCATTGTGAAAATTAACCTGCATAACAGTTTTAAAAGGAAGATATGATTGTGATGATTTTGTATTTTCATCTATTACTCTAATGTCAATGTGTGAGTTCCTCCAGTGAAAACTTTTGTAACACACTTTTGCTGTTAGTCAGAATTCACTCAAATTTGAAACGTTCCTAGCTGAAAAGATTTGCTCCTCATCATAAAGCCCCATTTGCAATGTACAGAAATTGTTGGTGTTTGTATTTTTTTTTCCTGGTAATAATATCTTTATTGAACTAAAATTACATTTTGCTTGAATCTGATAGGCCTCCTAATCCAAAAGGTCAACATCAAGTTAAGGTGTTTGTATTTTATGAATTGTAAGAATAAATAAAAAACAGAATTCACTTTGAAATGAAAAATATTTAAAGACTGGAACTCATAAATAAAATAAGGTGAAGTGGAAATGGAAAAAGAAGACCTGGGGATCAGCCAAATACTTTGTATGCTCTTTGCTTTTGAAAAGGATGAATAGAAAGAAACTTACGTCCAGCCACTGCACTGTTACCTGTACATGTTACTTTGTGCATATAAAAGTAAATTTGTATCTTTATACATACAAAAGTAAAATTGTGGCACACAGAAGTTATAAAAGTATAGGAATTAAAAATTAGTTTACATAGAAAAAAATAAGTTATAAACTGTCAACTATACTCAGTGACTTTTAAGAAGAGCCCTATGTATAATTTTTCTCTAGAGGAAACAATGTTAAAATTCTGGGTATATTTTCTCTGAATTACATATTCAATGTCCTTTGAGGAGACCAGGTATTGTATATAGGCATTTAAGTATATTAATAACCATGAGAAAAAAGCACATCTAATCAGTCAAGAGTACAAGAAATAAAAATATTGAAATTGAGCAGAATATTTTCAGATGCTTTTAAGATTTTCAGAAAAGCCATGAAAATGGTAGAAAGTTCCCATATACTCCACCCTCAGAGTTTCTTAATGTTAACATCTCAGTATGGTACATTTGTCACAACTAATAAACAAATACTGACATACTACTGTTAACTAAAGATAATACTTTATTCAGATTTTCTTAGTGTTTTCCTAATGTTTGTTCTTTTTCTATCCAGGATTCCATTGCAAGACGCCATATTACACTTGGTCCTCATTGTTTCCTTAGGCCTCTGTAGACAGTGACAGTTTCTTAGACTATCCTTGCTTTTGATGACCTGGCAGTTTTGAAGAGTATTGATCAGGCATTTTATAGACTACCTTTCGGTTTGGCTTCATGTGATGTTTTCCTCATGAAATTTTTTCATGGGTTTATGGATGCTTGGGAGGAAGATCACAAGGGAAGAGTACCATTCTTCTTATATCATACCAAGCATACGTGGTATCAGCATGACTTAGCACTGTTGATGTTAAGCTTGATAGCCTGGTGGGGGTAGTGTTTTCTGAATTCCTCCACTGTAAAGTTATTCTTCCCCCCACCTTTCTGTACTGCCCTTTTGGAAAGGAAGTCACTGTGTAAAGACCACACTTAATGGGAGAAATTATGTTCCACTTTTTTGTGGCATATAGAGTCATTGATATTAATTTTATATCTTAGGCTATAATTTAATGTTGTATTATTTATTTGTGGCTCAATTGTACCAGTAGTAGTTAAAAAGAGCTCTTTTAAGTGTGTCCCTTTTACATATTCCCATTTGTATATGTGTGCATGTATGCACATTGGAGCACTTTCTAACTTTCTGGTACTATAAGGTGTCCCAGCTTCATCTTGGACATCTCTACTTCCAGCCTCAGAATCAGCAATTTATTTAAGAAACTCTTGGTTTTGGAAGAAATAATATTAGAAACTAAGATGTAGACACTAGTTTTGCTCATTGCAACCGAGGGACACATTTATGTTTAAAGTCTAATTAAAGGCATTAATATTATTAAGTAAAAAAATCATACCACATTTTTTTCCAAAAATCTGCAAACCACATACGGCATGAAGTTTTTGTTTCATAAAGTTATAAGGACTGTCAAAGGTGTTAAGATAACATAGACAAGAAGAAAAGGGAACAGTATTGTAAAGTATAGTTTTATATTTCACTTCTTTTCAGAAAATAACTTTCTGACCACATTCATGAATCTCCACGGAAAAAGCTGATATGCACTTCCACAACCATTATTGGGTGTTTCCAAAAATTATGACCAGAATTCAAATTAGTTCATAAATTGTTACGTTTTGGAGTATATTATCTACAGAAAGCTTTTTATTAAGAAGATATGAGATGCTCTTGTATAGTCAATAAACTATATTTGAAGAGACAAGATATACACATTGGAGGAAATATTGACAAATGAGTAGCATATCCCTATAAGGTGTATCAGATTTCAAGCACTTCAAGTTATTTTATAGTTAAAAATCTAAATAAAGTGCAAACTAAAGATGGGGATATCCACTTCAATAAGACTTAAAAAAAATGTTTCTGACATGAAGCAACTTTAGAAAGGCCTTTATGGCCTAGGTCTGTGGTTCTCAAAGTATTGTCTGGAAACTCTTGTTTGTTCCTGAGACCCTTTAAGGAGATCCACAATATTAAAACTATTTTCATAATGACACTAAGGTATTATTTCTTTTTTTATTTTAATTCTCTCATAATCTACCATGGAGTTCTCTGGATGCTACATTATCATGTGATAGCATAGCCACTCATTGTGTGCAATGTGTGCATAGACACTTAATTTTTGTGTTAAACTCTTCCATTCACTGACAGAAAACTGAGAATGGTGAGCCATACTGAAAGCAAGCTTCCACTTAATTTTCAGGACAGGATGTTTCTATGGGTCTACATGCAGGTGTGGCAAAAGAAATTTCTTCTGATACCTTTTATTCACTGTGTGTTTATAAGCTATTTTTAAGTTAAACTCTTTCATTTACTTAAAGAAATGTGGTAATAATGAGCCATTCTGAAAACAATCTTTCATTTAGTATCCAGACTGGATTTGTATGTGGTCCTATAATCACATTTGGCAAAATAATCTTCTTTGAATAATTAATTCTCCTTGGTGCTTATGAACAATTTTTGTGTTACAATGTCCCATTCACTAAAATATAACTACTAATGATACTTTTATTGAGTATTCATTCAAGCCACTCAGATGGCTAATGGTATTTGGAGGCAGCATTATCGTATGATAACATAGCCACTCATGGTAATTCATTTTGGGCATACAAACTTTATTTTTATGTTAAACTCTTCAATTCACTGACAGAAAGCTGAGAAAAGCATATTTTTATGCTTAATGTTGCCTCAGTTTTAGTTATTTACACTACAATAACAATAAATATAACTCACATAAACAAAAGCCTTCTGGAATCCTCAATATTTTTAAGAAGACTGCTTTGGTCAGGCATGGTGGCTCAATGATATAATCCCAACACTTTGGGAGGCTAAGGTCGGGGATTACTTAGGTCCAGGAGTTCAAGACCAGCCTCGGTAGCAAATATTCATGAAGTTATAAGGGCTGTCAATGGTGTTAAGACAACATAGGCAAGAAGAAAAGGGAACAATATTGCAATGCATAGTTTTATATTTCACTTCTTTTCAGAAAAGAATTTTGGATAGCATTCATGGTTCTATACAGAAAAAGCTAATATATACCTCTACAATGATTGTTGGATGTCCCCAGAAAATATGACCAAAGATACAAATTTGTTTATAAATGGTTAAATTTTGGAGTATCTGTTTTTAAAAAAGAAAAGAAAATGCTGAGTAAATGAATCACTACAGAAATTAAAGTCTAGATGTAAGAATGGAAGATGAGTGTAGTGCAAAGAGATTTGAGACACAACTGAAATAAGAGAGCATATGTCACTACAAATCCTACAGACGGTGAAAAAATAATATGGAGACATTATGGCAGCAAATCCAATAACTTTGATGAAATGGAAGAATTCCTTTAGATATATAACTTACCACAAATAATACACATAAATAAATCAGAATAACCCAATATATATTATAGTGCTTGAATTTGTTAAATAATTTCTAAATAAAGACAATTGCAGGTCCTGACTTTTTCACAGCAGAATTCCATCAAACATGTAAGGAAGAAATAACACCAAACTTACACAAACTCTTTCAGAATATATAGGAGTAATAAACAATTGCTAATGAATTTTATTAAGTCAACATAACCTTGATACATAATCTGATAAAGACATTACACGAAAAAAATGGTAGGTTAATAGAAAGACACAAAAATACTTAAAATATATTAGTAAATTAAATGCAGCAATACATAAGAAGAGTATTATACCATGATCAACTGGAGTTTATCCTGGGAATAAAAGATTGGTTTAACATTTGAAAATATGATTACTAGTATACAACTTCAGATTGGAATGATATCATTCCATATTGGTTAATAATATATTGACCTCAATTAACATTTTCAATGGGAAATTATGCAAACATAACAAAGTAAAGAAGGCTTGAAAACATATGGTTCAAGGAAGGCGAATGTCAAACACTGTAGATTGTGAGGTTTACCCTACTTGCAAACTAACAGAATTAGCCTGCCAGAGTTTCAAGTATGCTTGTAGAAGACATAATACTCCTGGATCACATGCTAAAGAATTTTATAAAACTTTCAAAGACCCATTATATTCTCCAGTCTGGCTCATGTGGGCCACTAGAAGGAGCATTGTTGAGCTGTAGATTTCTCACTAAGCGGTTATTATCTTTATGATCTGGGGTCATTTTAATACAACAAGAGATTCTAAGTTACGGAAAGAGAATTAAGTTTGAGGTCCTTAGACAGTTTTTTTTTTTTTTTTTTGTGGTTTTTTTGTTTGTTTGTTTGTTTGTTTGTTTTGCCTAGGTTGTCACCTGGAGGATGTAATAACAAGGAAACCCAAATGCGTTTTCCTGAAACTAGTTATCACCAAAATAAGCTCATAAACTCCCCCAACCTTTCATTCTCATGATTATCTTGAACATTTCCAAGAGGGTATTAACTCTTTCTGGAGACAGCTACGTTCAATAACCAAAGTCTCTAATATGGTTTGGACGTTGTCCCTTCCAATCACATGTGGAATCACATGTGGAAATGTGATTCCCAATGTTTGAGGTGTGCCATCATGGGAGGTGATTAGAACATGGTGGTGGACCCCTCACGAATGGTTTAGCACCACTTCCTTGGTAATAAGCAAGTTATCGCTCCATTAGTTTTTGTGAGATCTGGTTGTTTAAAAGTCTTGGACTTCCTCCCTCTCTCTCTCTCTCTTGCTCCTCTTCTCACCATGTGACGTACCTGCTCCCACTTCACCTTCTGCCATGACTGGAACCTCCCCGAGTTCCTCATCAGAAGGTTAGCAGATGTTGGTGACATACTTCCTGTAAAACTTGCAGAACTATAATCTGGTTAAACCTCTTTTCTTTATACATTTTTAAATACCTAGCCTCAGGTATTTCTTTACAGCAAAGCAAAAATGGCCAAACATAGTTCCTTTATGAGTTGTGTAGACCAGGACAAGGTGAGGTGAGAAAAGTAGTGTTGAAATATTTTTCAGTTGATTTTCGAGGGCATCTTTTCAACACTTGACAATAGTTGATATGTGGATAGAGGAAGCATAGAAGGTGGATGGAATACCTTGACAATCAGCTCATTGTTGAGTGGCTGTTGTAAATAAAACACACTTATTACAAATGGCCCAAAATCATGGGGCAGATTAGTTTCAAGACTCACAATGATGTGGGTGGAATCATCTTATTGGACTGAAACAGCTACACCATATACAAAAAAGTGTCATCATTAATGAGATACTGCCAATAGACCATTAAAGGATTCAAAGGTCTGATGTGGTCAAACTTCCAGGAATGAATGAGGCCAATCAATACTCCATACCCTGTGCCATATAGCCTTTCTCATTATGAAACAATTGGGTTAATTATTGGGAGGAATGACACATCTAGCATTCAGTGACAGCTTTTGCTTCAGAAACATATAATCCTTCATTTCATACACAGGCTGTGATGGTAGATGTGTTGTCATACTTAGTATGATGATGGATTCAGGCAGGAATGGTGGCAATCTGGGTATTGCAGGCTTATTCAGTAGCTTCATTCCACTCAATCTTATCAGAGAACAGCTCCTTACCATGGGCATTTACATGAGTGACCCAGATGGTTTGAACAGCAGCTGTAATTTGTTTCTAAATTTCATGGACCCCAAGAGGGATTTCTTTAATCTGCCAGTCTACTTTTGCAACTGGAAGACCAAATATCTAGGCCATTGGCATAGCCAAAGCCAGTAAAACTATCACACAATTCATCAAGAAGAGCACTGGGAGAACTAAGAGAACACCTTGAATTTTCCTGCTGAGCAGTGTGACCATATTTGTTTTCAGTGCTGTGTAGCTGACGCTGAAGGCTGGATACCTATGACAGCCCATTGAATACATTGGAGTTTAGCTCACCTGAAACGTTAGTGAGCTATGCTTTTGTTTCAGGTGGAAGTGAGGAAAAATGTTTTCCTCAAAGTGCTCTCAAAGTGATGCACCTGGTAGCTGTTTTAGAGAGGCAATCGTTTGCCCAAAGGAGGAAATAGAGATGAACACTTAACCTTTGGAAGTAATCACCTGGCTACAGACAAGTCCCCCACCCCCATAATTGACCCTGTGACTGAAGGCTTCTGCCATATTTATAAATCAACTATATCCATTGAACTCAGGGATATCTAGTGTTGATATCCTCTTGATCTAACATCTGACATTATTTTATCCATAGGAAGGGATTAAAAGAAAAGCACATTTGAATTTCAGATACATCTGAAATACACAATAAGATAATTAAGAATACATAATTTTTGGTTGAAAAGGTCTCTCTCTCTCTCTACATATAACACTTAGAGTAAAATCAAGTAATTTTTCTCAGTTATATATCCTTGGAAATAACATTGATGATTTACAAATTGATAGCCATATCTTTGATTTTTAAATTTACAGCATTGTAACTTTAAAAAAAAAAAAAGCATAATATTGGCCAGGTGTGGTGACTCACACCTGTAATCCCAGCACTTTGAGAGGCCAAGGTGGGTGGATCACCTGAGGTCAGGAGTTCGAGACCAGCCTGGCCAACATGGTGAAACCCCATCTCTACTAAAAACATAAAAACCAGCCGGGCACGGTGGTGGGTGCCTGTAATCCCAGCTACTAGGGAGGCTGAGTCAGGAGAATTGCTTGAACCCAGGAGACGGAGGTTGCAGTGAGCCAACACGGTGCCACTGTACTCCAGTCTCAGCAACAGAGTGAGACTCCGTCTCAATAAATAAATAAATAAATAAATAAATAAATAAATAAATAAATAATATTTAGAATCTACTATTATAATAAATAGGTAGTTTTACCCTTCTAAGAAGCGGGGAGAGGGGGGCATAAACAGTGTCCCATTTGTCTTGGAGTGCCCCTTCTGTTTTATGAATTGGACATTGGGTTGGGGTGCTAGCCTCTGATCTTTCTGATTTTTCCTATCTAGAGTTGAACTTCTGCTCAGCAAGCTGAAGTGATGGTGATTAGAGCGTCAGTATTCTTGGCCAGCTGTACCTAGAATATAGCCTCCACCCTATAAGTGGGACTGGGCAATTGAAGGAATCCCCAACCACTCAGTTGCCTTCACCTGGAATTTAACCTTTGCAACATGGAACATGGGCGATGAGAAATGCTAGCAGCTTGCTCCTCCTGGAGAGACACTGTAGCCCTTGCCTGGAAGCTGGGCCAAGAGGGAGCCTCATCTCATCCACATCCACCAGGAGTGATTTCTGTCATGTTGAGTAGGTAGGAGGGTGCGAAGAGGTGGGTGGCTCACTTTTTCAAATGCCATAGACTTTTACTGAGATTTAGGAGATTGCCTCAAATTAGTGTTTCTTCATTAAATGTTTGCCCATAGGAAATACTTGAGAGACTTTATTTTTTAATTTATATATACATTTTATTTTATTTTTTTTTAGAGACAGGGTCTCACTATGTTGCCCAGGCTTATCTAGAACTCCGGCCTCAAGCAATCTTTTTGCCTCAACTTTGCAAAGCACTGAGATTACAGGTATGAACCACTATGATTGACCTGTTTCTTTCATTTTCTTCAAATAATTTTTTATCAATTATGTTTGGTTTGTTGGGGATTAGGCCTGTGGAGCTCCTCACATTGCCATTCCTGTCCTGAAGTCTCCTATATTCTTGAATGATTAGTTGAGGTGGATGCTCTTTCTCCCATAATTTAACATTGCTGTCCTTTTTTTTTTTTTTTTTTTTTTTTTTTTTTTTTTTTTTTTTTTT